>NC_142802.1:7637843-7710870 GCF_049724085.1 Artemia sp. Qi Xiang Cuo | reverse complement strand
TGTTTAAGTTAAGAGGTGAAACCAAGACCAGAGGCGTTTTTGAGATTTTTCATCGGTCAGAGATGCAACAATGGTAATTTTTTTTAATAGCATGGAAAAGAACGACTTTTGAATGCCTCGCTGTTTAAGTTAAGAGGTGAAATCAAGACCAGAGGAATTTTTGAGATTTTTCATTGTTCAGAGATGCAACAATGGTACATTTTTTTAATAGCATGGAAAAGAACGACTATTCAATACCTCGCTGTTTAAATAAAGAGGTGAAAACAAGACGAGAGGAATTTTTGAGATTTTTCATTGGTCAGAGATTGCAACAATGGTACACTTTTTTAATAGCATGGAAAAGAAAGACTATTGAATGCCTCGCTGTTTAAGTTAAGAGCTGAAATCAAGAACAGAGGAATTTTTGAGATTTTTCATTGGTCAGAGATGCAACAATGGTACACTTTTTTAATAGCATGGAAAAGAACGACTATTGAATGCCTCGCTGTTTAAGTTAAGAGGTGCAACCAAGACCAGAGGAATGTTTTTAGATTTTCATTGGTTAGAGATGCAACAATGGTACAATTTTTTAATAGCATGGAAAAGAACAATTTTTGAATGCCTCGCTATTTAAGTTAAAAGGTGAAATCAAGACCAGAGGAATTTTTTAGATTTTTCATTGGTCAGAGATGTAACAATGGTACATTTTTTTAATAGCATGGAAAAGAACAACTTTTGAATGCCTCGCTGTTTAAGTTAAGAGGTGAAACCAAACCAGAGGAGTTTTTGAGATTCTTCATCGGTCAGAGATGCGATAATGGTACTATTTTTAAATAGAATGGAAAACAACGACTATTGAATGTCGCGCTGTTTAAGTTAAGAGGTGAAACCAAGACCAGAGGAGTTTTTGAGATTTTTCATCGGTCAGAGATGCAACAATGGTACACTTTTTTAATAGCATGGAAAAGAACGACTATTGAATGCCTCGCGGTTTAAGTTAAGAGGTTAAACCAAGACAGGAGTTTTTTTTGTGATTTTTCATGGTTCAGAGATGCACAAATGATACTCTTTTCCAACAATCCGGAAAAGAACGACAATTGAATGCCTCACTGTCTAACTTAAGTGCTAAACCCAAGACCATACGAAATTTTTAGATTTTTCATTGGTCAGAGATGCAAAAATGGTACACTTTTTTAATAGCATGGAAAAGAACGACTTTTGAATGCCTCGCTGTTTAAGTTAAGAGGTGAAATCAAGACCAGGGGAATTTTTGAGATTTTTCATTGGTCAGAGATGCAACAATGGTACACTTTTTTAATAGCATGGAAAAGAACGACTATGAATGCCTCTCGATTTAAGTTAAGAGGTAAAACGAAGACCAGAGGAATTTTTTAGATTTTTTCATTGGTCAGAGATGCAACAATGGTACTGTTTTTTAATAGAATAGAAAAGAACGACTTATGAATGCCTCGCTGTTCAAGTTAAGAGGTGAAATCAATACCAGAGGAATTTTTGATATTTTTAATAGGTCAGAGATGCAATAATGGTAAACTTTTTTAATAGCATGTAAAAGAACGACTATTGAATGCCACGCTGTTTAAGTTAAGAGGTGAAATCAAGACCAGAGGAATCTTTGAGATTTTTCATTGGTCAGAGATGCAACAATGGTACACTTTTTTATAGCATGGAAAAGAACGACTATTGAATGCCTCGCTGTTTAAGTTAAGAGGTGAAATCAAGACCTGAGGAATCTTTGATATTTTTAATTGGTCAGAGATGGAACAATGGTACATGTTTTTAATAACACGGAAAAGAACGACTTTTGAATGCCTCACTGTTTTAGTTAACATGTGAAACCAAGACCAGAGGAATTTTTGAGATATTTCATTGGTCAGAGATGCAACAATGGTACAATTTTTTAATAGCATGGAAAAGAACGACTTTTGAGTGCCTCGCTGTTTAAGTTAAGAGGTGAAACCAAGACCAAAGGAGTTTTTGAGATTTTTCATCGGTCAGACATGCAACAATGGTACTGTTTTTTAATAGAATGGAAAAGAACGACTATTGAATGCCTCGCTGTTTAAGTTAGAGGTGAAATCAAGACCAGAGGAATTTTTGAGATGTTTCATTGGTCAGAGATGCAACAATGGTAAATTTTTTTAATAGCATGGAAAAGAACGACTATTGAATGCCTCACTGTTTAAGTTAAGAGGTGAAATAAAGACCAGAGGATTTTTTTAGATTTTTCATTCGTCAGAGATGCAACAATGGTACACTTTTTTAATAGCATGAAAAAGAACGACTATTGAATGCCTCGCTGTTTAAGTTGAGAGGTGAAACAAAGACCAGAGGCGTTTTTGAGATTTTTCATCGGTCAGAGATGCAACAATGGTACACTTTTTTAATATCATGGAAAAGAACGACTATTGAATGCCTCGCTGTTTAAGTTAAGAGGTGAAACCAAGACCAGAGGAATTTCTTAGATTTTTCATTGGTCAGAAATGCAACAATGGTACACTTTTTTAATAGCACGGAAAAGAAAGACTATGAATGCCTCTCGATTTAAGTTAAGAGGTAAAACGAAGACCAGTGGAATTTTTTAGATTTTTTCATTGGTCAGAGATGCAACAATGGTGCTGTTTTTTAATAGAATAGAAAAGAACGACTTATGAATGCCTCGCTGTTTAAGTTAAGAGGTGAAATCAAGACCAGAGGAATTTTTGAGATTTTTCATAGGTCAGAGATGCAACAATGGTACATTTTTTTTAATAGCATGGAAAAGAACGACTATTGAATGCCTCGCGGTTTTAGTTAAGAGGTGAAACAAAGACCAGAGGAATTTTTTAGATTTTTTCATTGGTCAGAGATGCAACAATGGTACACTTTTTTAATAGCATGGAAAAGAACGACTTATGAATGCCTCGCTGTTCAAGTTAAGAGGTGAAACCAAGACCAGAGGAATTTTTGAGATTTTTCATAGGTCAGAGATGCAACAATGGTAAATTTTTTTAATAGCATGGAAAAGAACGACTATTGAATGCCTCGCTGTTTAAGTTAAGAGGTGAAAGAGAGACCGGATGAATTTATTAGATTTGCCATTGTTAGGGTACGAAATGAGTGTACTTTTTTTTATTATCATGTCAAAGAACAACATTATGTTGCACCACTGTTTCAGTTTAGTGTTTAAATCGATAAAATTGTAATATTTTAGATGTTCCATATTTCCGATAATTAGCATTGGTACACTTTTTTACATGAAGGTAAAAGAACGAATTTTTAATGCCTTAATGTTTAAGTTCGGGGTGAAATAAAGATCAGAGGAGTTTTTGAGATTTTTCCTCGGTCAGAGATGCAACAATGGTACTGTTTTTTAATAGAATGGAGAAGAACGACTATTGAGTGCCTCGATGTTTAAGTTAAGAGGTGAAATCAAGACCAGAGGAATTTTTGAGATTTTTCATTGGTCAGAGATGCAACAATGGTAAATTTTTTATTAGCATGGAAAAGAACGACTATTGAATGCCTCGCTGTTTAGGTTAAGAGGTGAAATAGAGACCAGAGGCGTTTTTTAAAATTTTTCATTGGTCAGAGATGCAACAATGATACTGTTTTTTAATAGCATGGAATAAAAAGTCTATTGAATGCCTCACTTTTAAGTTAGAGGTGAAATCAAGACCAGAGGACTTTTTGAGATTTTTCATTGGTCAGAGATGCAACAATGGTAATTTTTTTAATAGTATTGAAGAGAACAACTATTGAACGCCTCGCTGTTTAAGTTAAGAGGTGAAGTCAAGACCAGAGTAATTTTTTAGATTTTTCCTTGGTCAGGGATGCAACAATGGTACTTATTTTTAATTAGCATGTAGAAGAACGACTATTGAATGCCTTAATGTTTAAATTTTGATTTGAACCCAAGACCAGAGTACTTTTTTAGATCTTTCATTGGTCGGAGATGCAACAATGGTACATTTTTAAATAGCATGGAAAAGAAAGACTATTGAATGCCTCGCTGTTTAAGTTAAGAGGTGAAATAGAGACCAGAGGCTTTTTTGAGATTTTTCATGGGTCAGAGATGCAACAATGGTACACTTTTTTAATAGCATGGAAAATAACGACTATTGAATGCCTCGCTGTTTAAGTTAAGAGGTTAAAACAAGACCAGAGGAATTTTTGAGATTTTTCATTGGTCAGAGATGCAACAATGGTACACTTTTTTAATAGCATGGAAAAGAACGACTATGAATGCCTCTCGATTTAAGTTAAGAGGTAAAACGAAGACCAGAGGAATTTTTTAGATTTTTTCATTGGTCAGAGATGCAACAATGGTACTGTTTTTTAATAGAATAGAAAAGAACGACTTATGAATGCCTCGCTGTTCAAGTTAAGAGGTGAAATCAAGACCAGAGGAGTTTTTGAGATTTTTCATAGGTCAGAGATGCAACAATGGTACTGTTTTTTAATAGAATGGAAAAGAAAGACTATTGAATGACTCGCTGTTAAAGTTAAGAGGTGAAATCAAGACAAGAGGAATTTTTGAGATTTTTCATTGGTCAGAGATGCAACAATGTTAAATTTTTTAATAGCATGGAAAAGAACGACTATTGAATGCCTCGCTGTTTAAGTTAAGAGGTGAAATTGAGACCAGAGGCGTTTTTTAGATTTTTCATCGGTAAGAGATGCAACAATGGTACTGTTTTTTAATATATTGTAAAATAACGACTATTGAGTTCCTCGCTTTTTAAGTTAATAGGTGAAATCAAAAACAGAGGAATTTTTGAGATATTTCATTGGTCAGAGATGCAACAATGGCAAATTTTTTAATAGCATGGAAAAGAACGACTATTGAATGCCTCGCTGTTTAAGTTAAGAGGTGAAGTCAAGACCAGAGGAGTGTTTTATATTTTTAATCGGTCAGAGATGCAACAATGGTACTGATTTTTTAATACAATGGAAAAGAACGACTATTGAATCCCTCGCTGTATAAGTTAAGAGGTGAAATAAAGACCAGAGGAGTTTTTGAGATTTTTTATCAGTCAGAGATGCAACAATGGTACTGTTTTTTAATAGAATGGAAAATAACGACTATTGAATGCCTCGCTGTTTAAGTTAAGATGTGAAACCAAGACCAGAGGAATTTTTTAGATTTTTTATTGGTCAGAGATGCAACAATGGTACTGTTTTTTAATAGCATGGAAAAGAACGACTATTGAATGCCTCGCTGTTTAAGTTAAGAGGTGAAATCAAGACAAGAGGAATTTTTTAATTTTTCATTGGTCAGAGATGCAACAATGGTACACTTTTTTAATAGCATGGAAAATAACGACAATTGAATGACTCGCTGTTTCAGTTAAGAGGTGAAACCAAGAGCAGAGAAATTTTTGAGATTTTTCATTGGTCAGAGATGCAACAATGGTACACTTTTTTAATAGAATGGAAAAGAACGACTATTGAATGCCTCGCTGTTTAAGTTAAGAGGTGAAATCAAGACCAGAGGAATTTTTTAGATTTTTGATTGGTCAGAGATGCAACAATGGTACATTTTTTTAATAGCATGGAAAAGAACAACTTTTGAATGCCTCACTGTTTAAGTTAAGAGGTGAAACCAAACCAGAGGAGTTTTTGAGATTCTTCATCGGTCAGAGATGCAATAATGGTACTGTTTTTAAATAGAATGGAAAAGAACGACTATTGAATGCCTCGCTGTTTAAGTTAAGAGGTGAAACCAAGACCAGAGGAGTTTTTAAGATTTTTCATCGGTCAGAGATGCAACAATGGTACACTTTTTTAATAGCATGGAAAAGAACGACTATTGAATGCCTCACTGTTTAAGTTAAGAGGTGAAACCAAGACCAGAGGAATTTTTTAGATTTTTTCATTGGTCAGAGATGCAACAATGGTACACTTTTTTAATAGTATGGAAAAGAACGACTTTTGAATGCCTCGCTGTGGAAAAGAACGACTATTGAATGCCTCACTGTTTAAGTTAAGAGGTGAAATCAAGACCAGAGGAATTTTTAGATTTTTCATGCGTCAGAGATGCAACAATGGTACACTATTTTAATAGCATGGAAAAGAACGACTTTTGAATGCCCCGCTTTTTAAGTTAAGAGGTGAAACCAAACCAGAGAAGTTTTTGAGATTTTTAATCGGTCAGAGATGCAACAATGGTACTGTTTCTAATAGAATGGAAAAGAAAGACTATTGAATGCCTTATTGTTTAAGTTAGAGGTGAAATCAAGACAAAAGGAATTTTTGAGATTTTTCATTGGTCAGAGATGCAACAATGGTACACTTTTTTAATAGCATGGAAAAGAACGACTTTTGAATGCCTCGCTGTGGAAAAGAACGACTATTGAATGCCTCACTGTTTAAGTTAAGAGGTGAAATCAAGGCCAGAGGAATTTTTGAGATTTTTCATTGGTCAGAGATGCAAGAATGGTACACTTTTTTAATAGTATGTAAAAGAACGACTATTAAATGCCTCGATGTTTAAGTTAAGATGTGAAACCATGACCAGAGGAATTTTTTAGATTTTTCATTGGTCAGAGACGCAACGATGGTACTGTTTTTTAATAGAATGTAAAAGAACGACTATTGAATGCCTCGCAGTTTAAGTTAAGATGTGAAACCAAGACCAAAGGAATTTTTGAGATTTTTCTTTGGTCAGAGATGCAACAATGGTATACTTTTTTATTAGCATGTAAAAGAACGACTTTTGAATGCCTTGCTGTTTAAGTTAAGAGGTGAAACCAAGACCAGAGGAGCTTTTGAGATTTTTCATAGGTCAGAGATGCATTAATGGTACACTTTTTTAATAGCATTGAAAAGAACGTCTATTGAATGCCTCGCTGTTTAAGTTAAGAGGTGAAATCAAGACCAGAGGAATTTTTAAGATTTTTCATTGGTCAGAGATGCAACAATGGTACATTTTTTTAATAGCATGGAAAAGAACAACTTTTGAATGCCTCACTGTTTAAGTTAAGAGGTGAAACCAAACCAGAGGAGTTTTTGAGATTCTTCATCGGTCAGAGATGCAATAATGGTACTGTTTTTAAATAGAATGGAAAAGAACGACTATTGAATGCCTCGCTGTTTAAGTTAAGAGGTGAAACCAAGACCAGAGGCGTTTTTTAGATTTTTAATTGGTCAGATATGCAATAATGGTAAAATTTTTTAATATCATGTAAAAGAACGACTATTGAATGCCTCACTGTTTAAGTTAAGAGGTGAAATCAAGACCAGGGGAATTTTTTTGTTTTTTCATTGGTCCGAGATGCAACAATGGTACATTTTTTTAATAACATGAAAAAGAACGACTATTGAATGTCTCACTGTTTAAGTTAGAGGTGAAACCAAGACCAGAGGAATTCTTAGATTTTTCATTGGCCAGAGATGCAACAATGGTACATTTTTTTAATAGCATGGAAAAGAACAACTTTTGAATGCCTCACTGTTTAAGTTAAGAGGTGAAACCAAACCAGAGGAGTTTTTGAGATTCTTCATCGGTCAGAGATGCAATAATGGTACTGTTTTTAAATAGAATGGAAAAGAACGACTATTGAATGCCTCGCTGTTTAAGTTAAGAGGTGAAACCAAGACCAGAGGAGTTTTTAAGATTTTTCATCGGTCAGAGATGCAACAATGGTACACTTTTTTAATAGCATGGAAAAGAACGACTATTGAATGCCTCGCTGTTTAAGTTAAGAGGTGAAACCAAGACCAGAGGAATTTTTTAGATTTTTTCATTGGTCAGAGATGCAACAATGGTACACTTTTTTAATAGCATGGAAAAGAACGATTTTTGAATGCCTCGCTGTGGAAAAGAACGACTATTGAATGCCTCACTGTTTAAGTTAAGAGGTGAAATCAAGACCAGAGGAATTTTTAGATTTTTCATGCGTCAGAAATGCAACAATGGTACACTATTTTAATAGCATGGAAAAGAACGACTTTTGAATGCCCCGCTTTTTAAGTTAAGAGGTGAAACCAAACCAGAGAAGTTTTTGAGATTTTTCATCGGTCAGAGATGCAATAATGGTACTGTTTTTAATAGAATGGAAAAGAACGACTATTGAATGCCTCGCTGTTTAAGTTAAGAGGTGAAATCAAGACCAGAGGAATTTTTTAGATTTTTCATTGGTCAGAGATGCAACAATGGTACACTTTTTTAATAGCATGGAAAAGAACGACTTTTGAATGCCTCGCTATGGAAAAGAAAATAAATTTAATGCCACACTTTTATGTTAGAGGTTAAACCAAGTCCTTTGGGCTTTATGAGTCTTTTTATTGGTCAGAGATTGATCGATGGTACACTTTTTTACCATAATGGAAAAGACATACAATTAAGTTACGTATTTTGACAGTTAAGAGGTGAAACCGATACCATAGGCGTTTTTTAGATTTTTCATTGGTCAGAGATGCAACAATGGTACTGTTTTTTAATAGAATGGAAAATAACAACTATTGAATGCCTCGCTGTTTAAGTTAAGAGGTGAAATCAAGACCAGAGTAACTTTTGAGATTTTTTATTGGTCAGAGATGCAACAATGGTACACTTTTTTAATAGAATGGAAAAAAACGACTATTGAATACCTCGCTGTTTAAGTTAAGAGTTGAACCCAAGACCAAAGGAAACTTTGAGATTTTTCATTGGTCAAAGATGCAATAATGGTACTGTTTTTTAATTAACATGGAAAAGAACGACTATTGAATGCCTCTCTGTTTAAGTTAAGAGGTGAAACCAAGAGCATAGTAATTTTACAGATTTTTCATTGGTCAGAGATGCAGCATGGGTACAGTTTTTTAATAGCATGTAAAAGAACGACTATTGAATTCATGGCTTTTTAAGTTAAGTGGTGAAATCAAGACAAGAGGAATTTTTGAGATTTTTCATTGGTCAGAGATGCAATAATGGTACACTTTTTTAATAGCATGGAAAAGAACGACTTTTGAATGCCTCGCTGTTTAAGTTAAGAGGTGAAACCAAGACCAGAGGCGTTTTTGAGATTTTACATAGGTCAGAGATGCAACAATGGTACTGATTTTTTAATAGAATGGAAAAGAACGACTATTGAATCCCTCGCTGTATAAGTTAAGAGGTGAAATAAAGACCAGAGGAGTTTTTGAGATTTTTTATCAGTCAGAGATGCAACAATGGTACTGTTTTTTAATAGAATGGAAAATAACAACTATTGAATGCCTCGCTGTTTAAGTTAAGAGGTGAAATCAAGACCGGAGGAATTTTTTAGATTTTTCATTGGTCAGAGATGCAACAATGATACACTTTTTTAATAACATGGAAAAGAACTACTTTTGAATACCTCGCTGTTTAAGTTAAGAGGAGAAATCAAGACCAGAGGAATTTTTTAGATTTTTCATTGGTCAGAGATGCAATAATCGTACACTTTTTTAATAGCATGGAATAGAACGACTATTGAATGCCTCGCTGTTTAAGTTAAGAGGTGAAATAGAGACCAGAGGAGTTTTTGAGATTTTTTATCAGTCAGAGATGCAACAATGGTACTGTTTTTTAATAAAATGGAAAATAACAACTATTGAATGCCTCGCTGTTTAAGTTAAGAGGTGAAACCAAGACCAGAGGAATTTTTGAGATTTTTCATTGGTCAGAGATGCAATAATGGTACACTTTTTTAATAGCATGGAAAAGAACGACTATTGAATGCCTCGCAGTTTAAGTTAAGAGGTGAAACCAAGACAAAAGGAATTTCTTAGATTTTTCATTGGTCAGAGATGCAACATTGGTACACTTTTTAATTAGAATTGAAAAGAACGACTCTTGAATGCCTCGCTGTTTAAGTTAAGAGGTGAAATAGAGACCAGAGGAGTTTTTGAGATTTTTTATCAGTCAGAGATGCAACAATGGTACTGTTTTTTAATAAAATGGAAAATAACAACTATTGAATGCCTCGCTGTTTAAGTTAAGAGGTGAAACCAAGACCAGAGGAATTTTTGAGATTTTTCATTGGTCAGAGATGCAATAATGGTACACTTTTTTAATAGCATGGAAAAGAACGACTATTGAATGCCTCGCTGTTTAAGTTAAGAGGTGAAATCAAGACCAAAGGACTTTTTTAGATTTTTCATTGGTCAGAGATGCAATAATGGTACACTTTTTTATTATCATGGAAAATAACGACTATTGAATGCCTCGCTGTTTAAGTTAAGAGGTGAAATCAAGACCAAAGGAATTTTTGAGATTTTTTATCAGTCAGAGATGCAACAATGGTACTGTTTTTTAATAAAATGGAAAATAACAACTATTGAATGCCTCGCTGTTTAAGTTAAGAGGTGAAATCAAGACTAGAGGCGTTTTTGAGATTTTACATAGGTCAGAGATGCAACAATGGTACTGATTTTTTAATAGAATGGAAAAGAACGACTATTGAATCCCTCGCTGTATAAGTTAAGAGGTGAAATAAAGACCAGAGGAATTTTTGAGATTTTTTATCAGTCAGAGATGCAACAATGGTACTGTTTTTTAATAGAATGGAAAATAACAACTATTGAATGCCTCGCTGTTTAAGTTAAGAGGTGAAACCAAGACCAGAGGAATTTTTTAGATTTTTAATTGGTCAGAGATGAAATAATGGTACACATTTTTAATAGCATTGAAAAGAACGACTATTGAATGCCTCGCTGTTTAAGTTAAGAGGTGAAATCAAGACCAAAGGAATTTTTGAGATTTTTTATCAGTCAGAGATGCAACAATGGTACACTTTTTTAATAGCATGGAAAAGAACGACTATTGAATGACTCGCTGTTTAAGCTAAGAGGTGAAACCAAGACCAGAGGAATTTTTGAGATTTTTCATTGGTCAGATATGAAACAATGGTACACTTTTTAACAGCTTGGAAAAGAACGACAATTGAATGCCTTGCTGTTTAAGTTAAGAGTTGAAACCAAGACCAGAGGAATTTTTTAGATTTTTCAATGGTCAGAGATGCAACAATGGTATACTTTTTTAATAGCATGTAAAAGAACGACTATTGAATGCCTCACTTTTAAGTTAAGAGGTGAAATCAAGACCAGAGGAATATTTGAGATTTTTCATCGGTAAGAGACGCAATAATGGTACACTTTTTTAATAGCATGGAAAAGAACGACTATTGAGTGCCTCGCTGTTTAAGTTAAGAGGTGAAATCAAGACCAGAGGAATTTTTGAGATTTTTCATTGGTCAGAGATGCAATAATGGTATACTTTTTTAATAGCATGGAAAAGAACAACTATTGAATGCCTCGCTGTTTAAGTTAAGAGGTGAAACCAAGACCAGAGGAATTTTTGAGATTTTTCATTGGTCAGAGATGCAATAATGGTACACTTTTTTAATAGCATGGAAAAGAACGACTATTGAATGCCTCGCTGTTTAAGTTAAGAGGTGAAATCAAGACCAAAGGAATTTTTGAGATTTTTTATCAGTCAGAGATGCAACAATGGTACTGTTTTTTAATAGAATGGAAAATAACAACTATTGAATGCCTCGCTGTTTAAGTTAAGAGGTGAAATCAAGACTAGAGGCGTTTTTGAGATTTTCCATCGGTCAGAGATGCAACAATGGTACTGATTTTTTAATAGAATGGAAAAGAACGACTATTGAATCCCTCGCTGTATAAGTTAAGAGGTGAAATAAAGACCAGAGGAATTTTTGAGATTTTTTATCGGTCAGAGATGCAACAATGGTACTGTTTTTTAATAAAATGGAAAATAACAACTATTGAATGCCTCGCTGTTTAAGTTAAGAGGTGAAACCAAGACCAGAGGACTTTTTTAGATTTTTCATTGGTCAGAGATGCAACAATGGTACAATTTTTTAATAGCATGGAAAAGAACGACTATTGAATGCCTCACTGTTTAAGTTAGAGGTGAAATCAAGACCAGAGGAATTTTTGAGATTTTTCATTGGTCAGAGATGCAACAATGGTACACTTTTTTAATAGCATGGAAAAGAACGACTATTGAATGCCTCGCTGTTTAAGTTAAGAGGTGAAATAGAGACCAGAGGAGTTTTTGAGATTTTTTATCAGTCAGAGATGCAACAATGGTACTGTTTTTTAATAAAATGGAAAATAACAACTATTGAATGCCTCGCTGTTTAAGTTAGAGGTGAAATCAAGACCAGAGTAATTTTTTATATTTTTCATTGGTAAGAGATGCAACAATGGTACACTTTTTTAATAGCATGGAAAAGAAAGACTATTGAATGCCTCGGTGTTTAAGTTAAGATGTGAAATCAAGACCAAAGGAATTTTTTAGATTTTTCATTGGTCAGAGATGCAACAATGGTAATGTTTTTTAATAGCATGGAAAAGAACGATATTTGAATACCTCGCTGTTTAAGTTAAGAGGTGAAATAAAGACCAGAGGAGTTTTTGAGATTTTTCATCGGTCAGAGATGCAACAATGGTACTGTTTTTTAATAGAATGGAAAATAACAACTATTGAATGCCTCGTTGTTTAAGTTAATAGGTGAAATCAAAACCAGAGGAGTATTTTAGATTTTTCATTGGTCAGAGATGCAGCAATGGTACACTTTTTTAATAGAATTGAAAAGAAATACTTTTGAATGCCTCGCTGTTTAAGTTAAGATGTGAAATCAAGACCAGAGTAGTTTCTTAGATTTTTCATTGGTCAGAGATGCAATAATGGTACACTTTTTAAATAGCATTGAAAAGAACGACTATTGAATGCCTCGCTGTTTAAGTTAAGAGGTGAAATAGAGACCAGAGGAGTTTTTGAGATTTTTTATCAGTCAGAGATGCAACAATGGTACTGTTTTTTAATAAAATGGAAAATAACAACTATTGAATGCCTCGCTGTTTAAGTTACGAGGTGAAACCAAGACCAGAGGAATTTTTGAGATTTTTCATTGGTCAGAGATGCAATAATGGTACACTTTTTTAATAGCATGGAAAAGAACGACTTTTGAATGCCTCGCTGTTTAAGATAAGAGGTGAAACCAAGACAAGAGGAATTTCTTAGATTTTTCATTGGTCAGAGATGCAATAATGGTACACTTTTTAAATAGCATTGAAAAGAACGACTATTGAATGCCTCGCTGTTTAAGTTAAGAGGTGAAATAGAGACCAGAGGAGTTTTTGAGATTTTTTATCAGTCAGAGATGCAACAATGGTACTGTTTTTTAATAAAATGGAAAATAACAACTATTGAATGCCTCGCTGTTTAAGTTAAGAGGTGAAACCAAGACCAGAGGAATTTTTGAGATTTTTCATCGGTCAGAGATGCAACAATGGTACTGTTTTTTAATAGAATTGAAAAGAACGATAATTTAATGCCTTGCTTTCTAAGTTAAGCTGTGAACCGAAGAGAAGTTGAATTTTTAAATCTTTCACGGGTAATAAATGAAGCCATTGTACTGTTTTTTAATTACCAGGTAAATGAACGTTTATTGAAAACATTATTTCTTGATTAGATTGCAACCGGAGACAAGAGGAACTTTTGAGATTTTCCACATGTCAGAGAAGTAACAATGGTACTCTTTTTTAATAGTATGGAAAAGAACAACTATTGAATGCCTCGCTGTTTAAGTTAAGAGTTGAAATCAAGACCAAAGTAATTTTTGATGTTTTTCATCGTTAAGAGATTCAACAATGGTACTGTTTTTTAACAGCATTGAGAAGAACGACAATTGACTGCCTTACTGTTTAAGTTATAAGGTAAAACAAAGACCAGAGGAATTTTTTAGATTTTTCATTGGTCAGAGATGCAACAATGGTAGGCCTACACTTTTCTTATAGCATTGAAGAGAACGAATATTGGACGCCTCGCTGTTTAAGTTAAGAGGTGAAACCGAGACCATAGTAATATTTTAGATTTTTTATTGGTCAGAGATGAAACAATGGTCCTCTTTTTTAATAGCATGGAAAAGAACGACTATTGAATGCCGTGCTGTTTAAGTTAAGAGGTGAAATCAAGACGAGAGGAATTTTTGAGATTTTTTATTGGTCAGAGATGCAACAATGGTACTGTTTTTTAATAGAATTGAAAAGAACGATATTTGAATACCTCGCTGTTTAAGTTAAGAGGTGAAATCAAGACCAGAGGAATTTTTTAGATTTTTCATTGGTCAGAGATGCAACAATGGTACTGTTTTTTAATAGCATGGAAAAGAACGACTATTCCCCTGGTCTTGATTTCACCTCTTAACTTAAACAGTGAGGTATTCAATAGTCGTTCTTTTCCATGTTATTAAAAAAGTGTACCATTGTTGCATCTCTGACCAATGAAAAATCTAAAAAATTCCTCTGGTCTTGGTTTCACCTCTTAACTTAAACAGCGAGGCATTCATAAGTCGTTCTTTTCTATTCTATTAAAAAACAGCACCATTGTTGCATCTCTGACCAATGAAAAAATCTAAAAATTCCACTGGTCTTGGTTTCACCTCTTAACTTAAACAGCGAGGCATTCAATAGTTGTTATTTTCCATTCTATTAAAAAACAGTACCATTGTTGCATCTCTGACTGATAAAAAATCTCAAAAATTCCTTTGGTCTTGATTTCACCTCTTAACTTAAACAGTGAGGTATTCAATAGTCTTTCTTTTCCTTGCTATTGAAAAAGTGTACCAGTTTTGCATCTCTGACCAATGAAAAATCTCAAAAATTCCTTTGCTCTTGATTTTACCTCTTAACTTAAATAGCGAGGCATTCAAAAGTCGTTCTTTTCCATGCTATTAAAAAAGTGTATCATTGTTGCATCTCTGACCAATGAAAAATCTAAAAAATTCCTTTGGTCTTGATTTCACCTCTTAACTTAAACAGCGAGGCATTCAAAAGTCGTTCTTTTCCATGCTATTAAAAAAGTGTATCATTGTTGCATCTCTGACCAATGAGAAATCTTAAAAATTCCTTTGGTCTTGATTTCACCTCTTAACTTAAACAGCGAGGCATTCAAAAGTCGTTCTTTTCCATGCTATTAAAAAAGTGTATCATTGTTGCATCTCTGACCAATCAAAAATCTCAAAAAATCCTCAACAGTCTGGTTGAAAAACTTGGAGTTGAAACAAACTTATGTGGGGAATCCCCGCTCATACTGCTCGCTTTTTTTTGCAATGTTTAGGAACCGGTGGGGAATCCCCGCTCGTTTGGAAAGGTAGGCAAATAGCATGTGGCTTCAAAACGTGTTTTTTTTTCTTTTTTTTATCGCTTTGCTTGGAGAGGTACCAAGGGGACATAAGCAAATAGCATGTAGTTTCAAAACGTGTTTAATCACTTTATAGGTTTTTGCATGCTTTTTTGCAATGTGCACGTGAAACTGTGTGAGGGAGTTCTGACTCTCTTTGAAAAGGTGTAGGGCTTCCATAGAAATGTTTTCCTATGTCGGTCGTAGAATAGCATGGTCCTATAGCTGCAAGGAAATAGCATGGGAATTCCTATACCTGCAAGCAAATAGCATGTTCCTATAGCTGAAAGCAAATAGCATGAGAATTCCTATACCTGCAAGCAAAATGGTACTTAGACCTCTACTTATATATATATATATATATATATATATATATATATATATATATATATATATATATATATATATATATATATATATATATATATATATATATATGCATTCTTTTCAGGCATTGAGAACGGCTTAAGGAGGGGTTTGCCGGAATAGACTGTTTCTTTTTTGTTTTAGTAACTGGCTAAACATTGTTATCCTTTGATTTTGTAATTTTAGATTTCTTATTTTGTTTTTCGTTCTTCGTAGCTCTCGCGTATCAAGGTACCATGACCTAGGGCTGTATGATACAGCATTGGATGCTGGTAAGGGGCAAAGAGGCAATGATCCAGCCCCCGCCTCCGGATGACAAGATAAAATTAGAAAAACGAATAAAATTAGGAAAACAAAAATATCCCCCTTTAAACTTTGGTAAAATCTCCTAGTGCAACTCCTACCCCAAGGAAATTGTTTGGGGACGCTCAGAGCTATGTTATCAACTCCCAATTGTTATTTGTCCTCCTCCTCTTCACATATTTCTAAAAGGTTCTTTCAGAGCCGCTTCGAGGGTTGGTGGTTCTTGGAGAAAATTTAGTTAGGTACTTGTCCGGAATCGGGTAAACACGCGATGAAACACCGCATCGAAATCTCAAAGCTGCTCTTGATAAACAGGTTTGTGAGGTTTTGTTCACTCCGTGACAAAGATTTAAACTTAGTTTTTGGGCTTAAAGGGACAGAAAAAGGTTAGGTGAAGTATTTAATAGATGCTATACTTTACCCCTCTCTCCCAATGTGCAAACATACAGCCCAAATTTGTTTCTAAACTATTATATTTTCATCCTATTTTGTTTTATCACATTAGCATTAACCAAACTTCACATTTCACCTGTTTACCCGATTCCATACAAGTAGGGTAAAGGTACCGATGATTCAACAGTTTTTGTAAAAAACCAGTTTTTCTACTCTAGAAGTTTTAATTTAAAGACTTTCGGTTTGAAAAGGGTTTCAGTATGTAGGAAAACATCTAGAGATCTAACTGTTTGATGAGAAGTTTGAAGTAAGGTCTGGAAAGGGTACACAACTCCAATTTTTCGAAATTAGAGCATTTTCACCTACAAATTCAACACAACAAAAAAGGTACCTGTTCTCGACGCAAGTCAGAACCAAATTCGACACCCGTATTGGGTGTCAAACTGATGATTAGACAGTTTTTTGTAAAAAACACAGTTTTTCTACTCTAGAAGTCTTAATTTAAACACTTTCGGTTTGAAAAGGGTTTCAGTATGTAGGAAAAACATCTAGGAATCTAACTGTTTGATGAGAAGTTTGAAGTTTTGTCTGGAAAGGGTACAAAACTCCAATTTTCCGAAATTAGAGCATTTTCACCTACAAATTCGACACAACAAAAAAGTTACCTGTTTTTAATACCAGTCAGAACCCAATTCGACACTCGTCTAAATACTTGGGGAATACTTGTGGGCGGAACCTGGTGTATTTGACACGTATATTCTTGTTTCTTTGTTTTTCTTCAACTTCATTTAATGTATAAAAGACAATGCAGAAAGTAGAAGTAATAAAACTAACAAAATTGTTTCAAGTATGCAGTATTTGGTATAACAAAATCGGTACAACAAGTTTTAATAGACATTATTAAATACAAATTGTATTCAGTATAACAAATTTAATGTAAAAAAATTGTTTCACTAGCATTTCGGAAGGGATAGGCTCTAGGAAAACGGGAGTGGATTTCAAGAAATTTAAGAAGTTTATTTGATTTAGTAGATTTTATTTTCATATGCAGATTCTTAGTTTCATCCAAAACATAGGCCTACGCTTCATTTTGTATAAGATTTTGTATTCAATAAAATTTGTATTTTTTATTCAGATGAAGGATAAATAAGGGTATAATCTAAAAAAATCTGGGGGGGCAAAATCAGGTCGGGGGGGGGGGGGCAAAACGAGGTCTGGGGTGCAACTGCCCCCCCCCCCCCGGCCCCATAGCAATTTACGCCCCTGCATGGTATGAGGCCAAGGGGCAGTTCCTCAGATGATGGAAAAAACCCAGTGTCTGTAAGTAAAACTTCAAAGTTAAAAAAAACCTTTTGTTTAAATTTTCTTTCATCTGAAATAGTATTAGAAATAATAATCATCAAAATCTCTTGTTGCACAGAAAGCAACCGTAAATTTGACAGCTATGGTGCCTATGGTTTCGTCAGTGAAATCTGGAATTTCGACACTTATTATTTCTCATCTGTTTTACATGTTCAGTGAAGTTTCGACAAAGTCACCTATATTTCGACAGGGCCTGTTGCTGTCTGTCCAAAATTTCGACAAGGTTACTACAAGATATTTGACAAAGAAATACGTCCCTTGATAGAAGCCAATATTTACGCTTGAATGCGGCTGAAGGAACATTTTTAGTCCGCCTGGTATTCCACTACATCGAACAAGAATTTTCGACACTTGGAACCTAGTTTCGACAATACAATTTCCGTCGCCGTTTTCACTTAATTTTATCAAGAAAAAGCTAATGAGGCTACATTTCATAGAAGATCAGATGTATTTCGACACATTGGCGCTTATCCCAACCTTTTCTTGCAATAAATAACCAAGTAATGAAAGTTTGAACATTACATACCTGAAAAATTGTCGGGAGATCCTTTTGTGTCAAAAACAGGAAACTGACCGAATTGAATGTACTTTTCATATCTGGGTGTACCGGATATAGTGTCCACGTTTTGCATCGTCGAAATATAACGACGGCTTCAAGAGATGGCGCTCTAAGTCACGGTGAAGCAGAGCTATCCCGTTTTGAAGGAAAATTTCGACAGTGGTTCCGAAATTGCACTGTCGAATCATCGGTGCCTTTACCCTACTATTAGTTACAGCCCCCCCCCTCCCAACTCACATATAATAAAAACAAATTGCCGAATCAAATCAAAAAATATCAAAGTGGGCAGCCCCTCAGCCACAGCGTCAAGGCCAGCTGCCCTTGTTACCCCTCCTCCTTTGAACGGCAGTGAGTTATTTTTTGTTTTGTTCAGTTTGGACAAGGATTCCACTATTGACGTCAAAACAATTTCTGTGGTGATGAGGTAAATGTTTCGCTGCTTACTAGTTCCTTTACACTCCGCGCGATGTACTTGTACGATCGAACTTAGCCGATTTACAATGATACTATACAATGGCTTTATACAATTGTTTAACTACCTAATGGCCTAATTGTTTAAAACTATTTAATTAATTAAATGTCTAATTAATAAATGGAATTTTTTTAATTTTTCTTCTTTGGTTAGCCATTTAAAAAAAAATTGTGCCATGGGGACAGGTGAGCCACTTTAAAGGGGGAACAATGAACTACTGGCTCATTTTACCCATCCGGGTCCAACTAAAGTTTAATGATTAACCTTACTGTAGCACTCTTGACGTTAGCGTGCTGAAATTTAATGACAGAGGTAAGGGGGAGACAAAGATTTAAGGAATTGAAAACATTCCGGTAAGTCTTGTTTTTCCCAAGCTGTAACGTAGAAGATTTTTATTCATGAAACTGGTAATTCAACATAAACAGAAATGAGTTGTCACTAAATCAACTTAGCAATAAAATACAGACAAACGATAACCTTGAAGAATCAATCGTAGTTTAAAGAAGTATAAATATAAGCAGCATTAATTGGCAAACTTTTATTACAATTGTCACTGTGGGTGTAACTCGGAGTGCTCCAGAATTTACAACGATGAACACCGTTGCAACCGGGAGAAGTGTGGTATGGGGAGGTAGAGCCACCACCGCAAACCGAACATGTTGGTTTTCCGTATTGGCAAGTGCCCACAATTTCCGTCTTGGGGTTTATGTTTTTAACAACATGGTCTAATGTTTTTTCAAACATTAGCTTAAAACCTTGAAACTTCTTGCTTAAGGACAGTGATTCAAGCATCTTTAGAACCTCTGATGGAGAAAATTTACGTACGTCAATCATCCCCAAGATTTCTACTGCAGTGCCGGATCTTTCCTCGGAATTTTTAGAGACCCACTCGTAAAAACAGTTCAAAAACGAATCCCATCTTTCGAACTTTCTTTTTATAATAGACGCACATACAATTTTGGAAAGCTGAAGAAAATCGTAAATATCAAAATCCACAATAAAATCAGGACCTTTTCTGCCTTTCACAATAGTCATAGCAATCTCATTTATAGCGATTTTCTTTTGGGCCTTGCAATCGTAAGTTGTAAAAATGAACTCAAGTATTTTCAAGTCGTTTTCTTTAGCAAATTCATCAAGCAACTGTTCCGCCATCGCTTCCTCGATTCCAAGAAAATTGTACTTATCAACAATATAACTAAAGGCCGCCAGGTCAATTGTACTGATTTCAGGGATTTTTCCTTCTTCATAGCAACCAATAATTGCTTTCATAGCATTGACATCGACGTCATTTGCCACGACGATGTTTGTTTGCTTCTCGAGCATGTCATACTCAAACATTTGTCTAAATACGTCACTCGTTGCTGTTAAAAGAATCTTCTTGGTCGTAATGTTTCCATTTTTACATTGAATCGTAATAATTGGACTATTTTCCACCTTCAAATTTTCCAAAATTGCAATAAGAGTTGACGTAAAGCTCATAATTGTAGCGTCGGCTCCTGAAAGGAAAACGAAATTTATCAGTCAAATCGGAGACAACTTTTTTACCCCCTTTACCTCATGTCTAATCTTCTCAATAAATATTTGCCCCCGTCCCCATCTAGGGTTCTCCAACAACCACTGATTGTTTCACACGATCCAGCCAGCCGTTCCCAACACAATGTAGATGTAGTATTTTGAGGCCAGTTAAGCCCTTCAAGAACCACTAAATGTTTTAGCTTGGTCCTCCAAGCTATTCTTGAGATATTGCAGATAAGCTATTTTGACGTAATACATTAAGCTATTTTGACGTAAATATATTTTAACATTGATGATATCCTTTCTGTTTGGGAACATGGACAAAACTCTCTAAGAGATTTTTTGGCACATTTGAACTCTTTTGATTCGAATCTCCAGTTCACAATAGAACTCGAAGATTCAGGTAAGCTGCCTTTCTTGGATGTTTTGATTATAAAAACTACTCCTAGCCTTGAACTTTTTATATACAGAAAGCCAACCCATAATGATCGATATCTACATTTCTCTTCACATCACCCTCCTTCTGTGAAAACAGGGGTAATAATCTCTTTAGTCGACTGAGTTTTAAAAATCTGTTCTCGTAATCATATAAGTTCTGAGTTAAACTATGTCAAGGATATTCTATTCTGCAATGGTTACCCAATAAAACTTATTTAAAATATCATAGGTAGACGATTAAAAAAGATAAAACAAGAAAATAGGGAGCCCGTCCCCCTCGATTCAGTTACCCAGGAAACTGAGAAAAAAATTTTCATCACTTAACCATACATCCCGAAACTTGGCGATAAACTTGGAAATTTAAAAAAAAATACATAATCTGTCTGTTTCTTACAAAACTGAACAAAAAGTTGAACATTTTTCCAACTCAGGAAAGGATAAAACTTACCCTGTACTGGGTAGTGGTGTCTACAGAATCCCGTGTTCATGTGGGAAATTTTACATTGGTAGGACCCATCAACAACTAGGTGAACGTTTGCATGAACACAAAATTTCAATAAGTCCCTGAGATTGAAAAATAACAATGAAAACTTTGATTCGGCATTGGCCCTGCATATTTTCGAAAATCCGACCCATCTGGTTCTTTTTGACGAGGCAAACTTAATATCTACTATAAATGGCTTACCACAAACTTTTAAAGAGGTAATTGAGATAAAAAAAATACATAAACTGAAATTTAGCAATAAATGAAGATACTGGAGACATTTCATTAAGTCTTAATTTATCACAGTTTAATTTTGAAGGACTCAATCCATATTTTCGCCCGGTATAACTCGAGAAAACCTATTTGCACATCAAATGATGAACGAATTTGTAGACCAGCTAAGGCTATAACAAAAAAAAGATTTATTGCTCAATCATCTTGGTAGATTTCTTTTTCATTGATTCCAACCTAGTTCTTATTTAGTTTTTGTTCAGTCGCTAAGTAAACTTCGAAAGGTTCGATTTTCGTTGGTTTCTTTTCTTTCTTTTTTGTTTAGCACTGAGGACGACTCGGCAGAGGTCCTTTTCGAAATATTTGCTTATTTCTTCTTCTTCATGGTTTGCCACTGGCTGACAAAATCCTCGTTTTTTTCACCTTTTTGGATTTTATTTTTCATTTTTTAATTTTTTTTTCCTCTCTGAGTTTCATTTAAGCTATTTTGATAACCTGGGTACACATAATGTCATAGATTTACTTCTGATTCCTGCTTCAAGTCAAATTTTGAGATCCAATTACCCCCCTCCCGCAGCAGTTCCTGTAAGTTTTAGATTGGCCAAGCAAACAGTTTCTAACAGTTCCAAGCTGATTGGACAAACAACAAAATGTATTCTTGCCTTTTTTTTCTACTAAAATCTTACTATAAAGAGATTGATATTTTTGCATAATTTAGTGTCATTGTCCTAAGGGCTGTGGGTCATTTTGACCACGGAGACATACTTTTAGATCTTTTCACTATTTTCAAACAAATAGTTCTAACAATCTTGATCCAATAAAACGGGGATTATGTGGATGCCACGGGGTCAAAAGAGGGTAAGGTGGTCTAGTTGCCTTTCAGTCATTTTGATCAAGGATAAAAGACACTAGAACTTTTGATCTCCTATAGAACGATCCCCTTCCCAAGTTTTTACGACGACGCCTTCCATACAAAGTAGTCGGAGGGAAAACAATGCACGGGAGGCGTAGACAACACTAATGCGTTGCGTTAAAACAAAATATGACTAAATATTAGGTACCAGGTCTACAAATAAAAAAGGAAAAAAAAACAACAGGAGCCAAATTCAGATTTTGACACCCTTCTTATATCAGGTTGCACACTGTCCAATGAGGGCGCAAAAAATAGCCTAAAATAGAAGCAACAGAATAATGAAAGCGAGGGTTCTTGGTGCCCTCCAAAAAAGAATAGAGTTTTTCAATCGATAATATAACATCCAAATCCACCTATACACTGATACTCAACTTGCTTTTTTTTTAAATAATTTTCAGTGTTTTATAATCTATCTTAAACATATGGGGAATTTTTATTTCAACTCAGAGATACCGACACGGGCGGTGGGAATACTGGGAGTTTTTAACAAATAATAATTAATTTGTTCACCCCCCCCCCCCCCCAACAAACAAATCCTGTGAGAGCCTCTACAGCCGCCATCTACTTTTAAACAAATTTACTTTTTCGAAAAAGAACAAAAAATACAAAAGAACCTAAATAATATGGGAGATTGAAAAATATAATGTGATACTGAAAACTTCACTAACAACTGAAAATAAAGGCGATATACAGCAATCTCTTGACACACAAATAAGAAAAGTCAGTTCACTGTCGGAGTTCTAAGAGTGTAGAGCTAAACAAGTTTCCAATTGAATCGGATATAATCCTTGCTGAAATTTGTTGAACTTGCGTGAAAAACCAAGCACATATTACAAACGTGAGTACTTTAGGGTGGCAAATTGGAACATTTTGTTCTTGAAGTTTGTAACCTGAAGTGCCCCCCCCCCGCCTCGCGTCTGCAGACCGTAAAATGGCTAAATACAAACCGTTCGATCTTGTCCTAGCTTCATTTCAAGTAGATAATTTCGGAGACCACATTTCAAGGATATCCCTTATGGCCACCAGTAGTTATTAAAACCACCAGACCAGAAAATAGCTGAAGCACATATCCGCAACTGGAATGACCAGTTTAAAGAAGCTTGTAAATCTGTCAGACAAAGATGTAAATAAGGCTTTTGAAGAGCAGCGTTTATACCCTGATATTTTCAAGACACTGAGTAAGACCTAATTATCACTACCCACTAAAACTACAGCAAATCCTGCCTAGCGCCGTCAACTCCGACTTCTGCAGCAGCATCAACTTTAAAGGAAATAATAAATGACACTCAAGAAGAACTATTGAACACTAAACCATCCTAATGAATGACATTTCACGTGTCGTATCAGACACAATAAAAGATCGCAGAGCTTCGAAAATTACCAGCAAAGATATTGTGAACGAAGTTTATGATTCTATTTCAATTGAATATACTGCTAAACTTGAAAAAATTTAAAAAACCCTTCAAAGACTTCATAATGCTCTGAACTTGCTTGAAAATAAAATTTCTAAAATACAAGACAGGGTTGACCAACTTGAGCAGGATACCTTACTTGATACCCTAATTTCCTATGGTGTGAAACCAAACCCCAATGTGGAATAAATGGATAATCTTAATGAAGTAATAACACAAATTACACTATTTGTGCAAGATTTCACAAAAATGGACCTCTGAAAGGCTAATCGATTCCGTGTGCGCGGTACTCAGACTGAGAATGTGAAAATTGCATCCTCCATGGTAAAATTTTCAAGCTTGGATATTGCTCGAAAAGTGTTTGCAGCGAAAAGTAAGTTGGCTAAGTCAGGTGTATTTGTGTCTGAAAACCAAACTAAAAACCATCGCAATCTATTAAATGCGGCTCATAGAACTTTTGGCCCAAGAAGTGTTTGGTCTGATCATGGAAAAAATCTAGCCAAAGTTCCGGTTGAAATTCATATAGGGGAGAACGGGGCGAACTTGGACACTTTTTAGTTTTCCAAGCATAACTAGGTACTGGATTGACATAAAACAACTTAGTATGGGTCATTAGAAAGGTAAAATTCTGGCAAATAATGGTGAATTTTTTTCAGATTTTTTAGAGATCACCCTGAAGCGTGAGTATCATGAAAGTAGGACCTTGTCAAGTGTCCAGTTCCACCCCGTACACGGGGTGAAATTGGACAGGCATGGGGCGACCTTGGACAAGACAGTTTTAAGCAATTAAACTTTATCCAAATACAGAATATTCGTGTAAAATGATACATAATCACTCAAAATCATATGAAAACTCAAAATCGCAAAAAAAATATCAGCCAGGAACATTGCACGGGCATCCAGGTTTCAACTAGAATTGTCATTTTAAAGCGTACATCGAAAGATCACAACCAAAGACAAGCCCCTGAACTGCACGACCGGTTCCACCAGCTGAAGAGGGGACAGGAAGCTTCAGTTCTATGTTGGTAATGTCTATCTCAGCAATATCGGGAAGCTGAGGAAACATGAATTTGTCCCCTTGTTTCCAAAGAAAGTTAACCCTCGCAAACTGCTTTTCTACAACATCAAGAACTTCGCCAACATAATACACAAGGGCTTTCTTCTTTCCATACTCGAACTTGACAAGAACAAAGTCTCCGGCTTGAATGTCCTTGTCTACGTCATCCTTATCAGCCTCATGGAGGTGCAGAGAATCGTCAGATGAATTTTCGTCAAGTTCAACGTCATCACCACTATTTTCCACTGGAGATTCAATTTGCTTTTTTTTTTCTTGGCAGTGGGCTGCTTGGCCTGCTTGGGCATAGGCTTTTTACTCTGCTTTTCCTTTCTCGCTCGTGCTTCATCTTCTAAAGCCTCTTTTTCGGGTGTATCGGTAAGAATACGAGTTCGACTTTGCTTTCTCGCATTCCTTCTGGGCTTTGTCATATCTGCTCTTGGATAGTGTCTTACTGCTTCAGGAGTCTGTTTTCCTAGCTTGCTTTGGGGACGAGAAGGTGGAGGAGAGGGAGAGGGTATTGGTTCCATATCGAGTAACGAATCGTCCGGGGGTGGACGATTTGTCACCTCAGCAGGTAGAAAGTCTACCTCAGAAAATACACTTCTGTTAAAGAGCCAAAGTCCAGCTTTCGTGAAACCAACCGTTATATTTTCCCGGTTGAACTTGCGAAGGAATGGGTCCTTGTAGAGCTAGGTAGTCTTGTGAATCGGAATTCGTTGACCTGGATCGATCTGCAACCAGGTGTTTAGTGATTCTCTCATCACAAACTTTAATGGTCCGTAGACAGTGACGTCCAATGGCTGTAAGCGGTGGGAACAATGGGGAGGAAAGGTCAGGAGGTGGACCCAATTATCTTTGCAAAGCCGCACTAATTCCACCGAAACATGGCTATCGTGGTTGTCAAGCAGCATTAGCACAGGGTCTTCTTTCGATGGCTTCACCAGCATGAAGTGCTCAATAGCAGCTACAAAGTTGATGGTAGTCATCCAACCACTAGGGTGAGAAAGCCCGAGACATCCTGGGGGGCCTTCTCGAAAAAGCTGGTCGTTCACCTTCACCAGTGGGAATATAAAAACGGGGGGAAGAGCTTGACCAGTAGCTGAAATAAACCCGAGCATTGTCACATTTTCCCCTCTCTCTGCTGACACTGTCTGGGAAACTTGCTTCAATCCTTCCCTTGCGATTACTTTTGGAGCTGGCAATACAGTAGGAACCCCAGTTTCATCACAGTTCCAGATACGGTTTGGTGGGAACTTGAATTTTTCGTAGAGTTTCTGCAGGTTGTCAAAGAACAGATTCACAACCACTGAATTGAAGCCAGCAGCCCTTGCCTGGCTGGTATTTTCAGGCTTACAAATAGATAGCTCTGGGTTTCGTTTCACAAAGCCTATATATATATTATTTGAAAAAAACAACTTTTTCTAAAGAGTTAAAGAGGCTGAGTTACAAGGTCGAACCTTAAAACGTACAGGGATTAGGAGGCACAGTTGGGGGGCTGCCACCCCCAAACTCCCCGCTTTCGCAGCCTTTAAATATAAAAAAAATTTCTTTAAACTGAAATTAAGGAGCGACATTAAAACTTAAAAAGAACAGAAATTATTCCGTATATGAAAGAGGCTGTGCCCTCCTCAACGCCTCGCTCTTTACGCTAAAGTTTGACTTTCTCACAACTCTTTTTTTAAACAATAAAAACTTTAGCGTAAAGAGCGAGGCGTTGAGGAGGGCACAGCCTCTTTCATATACGGACTAAATTATGTTGTTTTTAAGTTTTAATGTCGCTCCTATAATTTCAGTTTAAAGAAATTTTTTTATATTTAAAGGCTGCGAAAGCGAGAAGTTTGGGGGGTGGTAGCTCCCCCAACTGTGCCTCCTAATCCACGTTAAAGGGGGCTGTGGTGGGAGGGTCCAAACTTCCGGCCCAGTTTACCCCATGAAGATAAAGTCGGAGGAGGATGAAATTTTGCAAGTTTCTTAGTTTGAGCTTGGGCTACAAAATGCAATTACCGCCGTCTCTCTGCGACCTCTAGGACCTGAAATCGCTTAACATTGTGGTGGGTCGCCTCTTTATAGAGGCACAAGTGTGCCTCCTTGATATATATATATATATATATATATATATATATATATATATATATATATATATATATATATATATATATATATATATATATATATATATATATATATATTTTATATATATATATACTAGTAGACAGTTTTTCAAAAATAGACAGATCCTTCCTTGGTATATTGTACAAATGCTGAAAGAAAAAATGATAGGTGGCGTGATCATTTAAGATTTAAAACCTTAGATTCTTGGTTAACTTATTATAAGAGAGCTAGAAATAGAGCAACTAAATTCCTTCGTTTAAATCGTCAAGAGGTGGAGACAAAAGTTATAGCATCAGTCCAAAGCTGCCCAAAAAAATTTTGGAAATATGTGAGAAGGAATCAAGTTTCACAATCCCCATCATCCACTTCCTTTATAGATCCCGAAACTTTTTTACATATAGATGATGATTTTGTAAAATCACAACTTTTCAATTAGGTATTTGGGTCAGTTTTTACTCAAACACACACCAAAATTACCTCAAATACTCAGTTTATTCCTCCAGATTTAACAAAAGAATTTGTTGATTCAGAGTTTACAGTCCAACAGGTTTATCTGACACTCCGAAATCTTGATCCAGGAAAGGCACCAGATATTGATGGATTTTCCAATGTGATGTTACGTGAACTTGCATCAGTGCTTGCTGGGCCACTCACATATCTTTTTAGTCTTTCTCTCTCATCTAGTAAAGGTCCTTCAACTTGGAAAACAACTATCATGAGGCCATTGTACAAGAATGGTTAGAAGTCCCATTTCAATAATTCCAGACCAATTTCAAATACATCAATATTATTCTACATAATGGAGCAAATTATAATGAGTAGAATCCAAGAACATTTCGAGGAAAACATCTTATGGTATTCTGCTCAGAATGTTTTTCATAAACAAAAATCCTGTAACACGCAACTTCTTAAGGTGATTCGTGATTTTCAATTAATGGCTGATAATGGTATTTTGTTTGACTGTATTTATATTGACTTTTCCAAAGCATTCGAAAAAATTTCCATTCCACTTCTGATAAAAAATGTCAACTATATGGTGTAGGCCCACAAACTAAAGCATGGATAACAGATTATCTTACAAATAGAACCCAAGAGGTTGCAGTAGGTGATGCCTTGTCATCACCTATTTCTGTCATAAGTGGAGTTCCACAAGGCAGTTGTCTTGGGCCAGTACTCTTCTGCCTTTATATCAATGATTTACCAGGCGTTGTTAGGAATTCAACCATAAAAATGTTTGCAGATTATGTAAAAATCTACAAGCCAGTCATGAGTGAACAAGAGATTTCTTTACTTCAAGAGGATTTGGTTGCTCTTGGCCAGTGGTGTACTGCAAACTGTGTTCATTAATGAAACCAAGTGCAATGCTGTGCACTATTTGCGTAGACTCCCTCAGCATTACCATTACTTTGTTGTTGGTAAATTAACTTCAAGTGTAGAATATGTTTGTGACCTTGGGATTTGTTTTGATTCAAGTCTCAAATTTAATAAACACGTATCAGATATCACCCATAAGGCTAATTACCAATTATTACGTCTAAGGCGTACTTTTTCTAAGTTTAATCTTCATTCACTGATCTCACTTTATGTATCCACTGTATATATATATATATATATATATATATATATATATATATACATATATATATATATATATATATATATATATATATATATATATATATACATATACACATATACATATATATATATATATATATATATATATACATATATATATATATATATATATATATATATATATATATATATATATATATATATATATATATATATATATATATATATATATATACATATATATATATATATATATATATATATATATATATATATATATATATATATATATATATATATATATATATATATATATATATATATATATATATATATATATATATATATATATATATATATATATATAAAAATAATTTTTCTGCGTGTAGAACTGATATTCGCAAAACTTGGAAGGTAATAAAACTTGGAAGGGTCGTTTCTGGTTAATCCAGATCTGCTGATTCTGAACATTTACCCACTTTTGAAATCAGATCAGTAGTTTCCGAGTTATCGTCATTTTCATCATCGCGGTCGTACTCTTTTCTGTATACTGAAGTATTAGATGCGCTTAGGGTATCTTTCATGGCTAAATCGATTGTGCTGAATCTGAAAATGTCCTTACTTTTAATATTTAACCATCTGTTACTGAGTTATCATCACTTTCATCATCGCCGGATGTAAACTGTCTTTCATACTTCTACATTAGAAACTCTTGTTTCTCCTTAATGTGCAACTGACGACTGTGGTCTGAATGAATGGATCAGATGCGGGTTTAAAAACACAACTCGAAATACCTCATATCGCTAGCAGGCTTAAAAAAAAGAAGAAAATCCACGTGGCACGTACTTTTTAAAGAGAAGACATATGAGAAGAGAATAAGTAACGTATAATTTAACTTTAATAAGTGCTATTTTCTTTTATAAATGTCTTCATATCATGACATACGTAGCCTACATGTAAAGTACATGCAGTCAAACTCAGTCGTTTGTACATAGGCTGCAAGGTTTTCAATTCGCCATGTTGTTCCGTTAGTTTGGGAGAGTTTGCCAGAGGATTTGAGGAATGTTGGGGGTTTGCAGGATTTTCGTAAGTCGCTAAAGAACCATTGTTTTGATGTGTATATTTTGAATGGATTATTCCACGCCACTTAAGTTTTGTTTTTGAGGAGGGTTTAGTTGCAGCTGAATATGATTATAATTATTATAATTTTTTTGGGTGTTGTTTGGAGGTTCGTTGGTTTTCGGGTCCGGTAAGTTGAGCTCTAATTTTTTTTTTTTTTTTTTTTTTTTTTTTATCTCTCTTTTTTTGGTTTCTTGGTTTTTTATTTATTATGAGGGTTTTCTCCCGCACAAGCATTGCTTCAGGGAATCGATGATGTATATATTTTTTTTTAAATAAACCCAGGGTAGAGGGGCAGACCTGGCCAACTTTTTCAAGCACGAGAACCAGCTTTTTCCACCTTCCCTGTCCGAATACGGCAAGCTACGGTTTGGAAAAAAAATCTGACATAGTTGACTGTTTGATGGCAGAGCTGGAAGAGTCACTGCCCAGCAGTCTCCCAACCGTCGACTCAATTGTACTAAAAGGGTCTGTTCTAGTACACGTCATCGTTCCTAAGCCTGGAATTAATTTTGGTGAATATGCTCGCTCGAACTTCGCTACCTATATTAGAAAGCAACAGTCCAAAGCTACCGCTCAAAGGATTGATCTTGTCTTTGACATCTACACCACGAAGAAGGTGACATTTGTGTGCTGCTCCATGCCTTCCATCAGGCCCAGTGCGACTATAACTTCATAGCCATCTGAACTGTGGATTCTGATGTAGTTGTGATTGCAACAGCTTTGTTCCAGCAGCTTCAGATTGAAAACCTATTTGTCATCTATGAGCTTGGAGCAAAGACGAAAAGACTGCCCATTTCCGATATTGCTCATCTTCTAGGACCTGAAAGGTCTCGCAACCTTCTCTGGATGCGATACGACTTCTTCTTTTGCTTTTCATGGAAAGTATGGTGTTTGGAAGACCTGGAAACCTGTGGAATCCATTCTTTCGACTTTCGTTACTCTGAGTACATCAGGAGCCCCCCACCTAGCTTATCACTTTACAGACATCCAGCGATTCGTCGTTGTTCTTTACAAAAAATCAAACGGCTTGTCTGAAGTGAACAGTCTGCGGAAGGAACTTTTCACACAAAAAACAGCCGGAATGGAAAGACTTCCCCCAACAGCGACCACTCTTGAGCAGCATACCAAACACACATACTTGCCGGCCCAGATATGGGCATCATCGTGTTGTCCAGAACTTTCCCCAATGGATCCAGGTTCATACGACTGGGTGAAGTACGACGGAAGCTGGGAGTTTTTCTGGAATAATCTTCTTGAGGTAGCAACAATTTGCAAAGAACTGCTCAAATGTGGCTGTAAAACAAAGTGCAAAAACAGGTACAAATGTGCAAAAGCTTCCCTTAAATGCACAAATCTCTGTTTGTGCAAAGGGTGTGATAATCAGTACAATCAGTAGTGCAATTTTTGTAGCTTTAATTGTTAGAAGCTGATTTCGACCTGTATTCTGTCCGTGAGAACCTCATTTTCTTTTTTTTTTAGCAATCTTTATGATAAAACAAGTCGAAATCGGCTATTTCCTTCTTACGATCCATGTGATTGTTTAACTAATTTGAAATACCTGAAAGAGTTTAGTATTCTACATTTTATCATCGTAATAGTATTTTTCTTACATCCGAAGTTCCTTAAGTCAAGCTGTTTGAGTTGAATAAATTATTTTTTTACTGAATGCTTATTGAGGAGATCTGAAACGGTAATTAATTACTTACAGTCAAAAACGTATGATCTTCTTAGGAATATTATAGGGAGGGTATGAGTTCTTGTTAGAGTATGGCATAGAAACCATGGTTATGAAACTGATAAATCCGGAACCAAGAATCCGATTGCTAAAATACCCACATTTTTGGAATCGAGAGACTCGAATTAGTCAGAAAAGAGATCTTAAAGTCGGTCGTCACTCATTCTCAAAATTCGCGTTTTTTTCTTTGCGCAGAAAAACGCAAAGTAGCGCGGATAAGCGAAGACAAATTTGAATGTGCAACTTAGTCGATTCTTCACATTTTCCGTAACATGTTCACCAGTTTCTATGCGATTATGATGAAAAATACAAAGTCAGAATGCGGAAATTACTCAGAAGTGCATGGAGCGTAGTGATGAACGTGATGATAACTCAGTAACAGGAGTCGGATGAAAAAAGTAAGCACATTTTGGGAATCAAGAGAGACAAATTTGTCAGAAACGACCCTCTGATCGGAAAAATTTCCCACTCTGAAAGTCAGCAATTTTTTCCCACGCGGAAAACGTAAATTGCTATGGGGCAGGGGGGCAGTTGCCCCTCCCCTCAGACCTCATTTTGCCCCCCCCCCCAGATTTCTTTAGATTATACCCATATTTATCCTTCATCCGAATAAAAAATACAAATTTTATCGAATACAAAATCTTATACGAAATGACGCGTAACCCGGAGCCTCATGTTTTCTCTAGCATTGTCAAGTAAAGATAGTATTGAATGAATCCATTTGTTGAATAAGAGTGTGCAATGAGTCAGAGAAAAATAATTGATATTTTTAAACCTAGTCAACCGGCTAAAAAAGCTAAGTTGGTGGATAGTGTAGCCGCAACAGAAGCTGGCCCAAGTGAGGTGTGTAATTTTGCCATGTATGGTTTGACTAATATAAACTTATAGCCTTTGCTTCATGCAATAAATTCCAAGCGAACTAAAGTTTAGCCTAGAGAAGTAAGATCTTAATTTCACGCTACAACTTTGGATTAATGTATAAATCGCAAATTTTGCGGGGAAAATCATATAACCGAGCATATAACAAATAATTATAGATATAGAGGTGTCATTCAAGGAGGGGGGGGCAGGCTAGGACTTCGGAGATGACGACTGGGACTACAGCCTGAGTGATCAGACTTAATTTATGGCAAAGAGTTTTGGAAGAGCTTAAGAGAATGAAAGAGCATTAAATGCTTTCCTAAGGCCCAGCCATTTTAGCTAGGCGGCCGCTCACCATTATTTATACCTCTTGTTATATTCTCACCCTACAAACTGGGTATGGCGCAAAAAGGGAATGAAAAAAAGCTAAATTACATTTGAATTGACAGTTTTAGTATGAATAAAAATTGCAGCTTCGAGACAAAATTCTACTTCTTAAAGTTAAATCGGCTGTTATTGCGAGGTATTCGCTTCACGTCAGCGTGCTTCATCCAAAACAAAATTTACGACTTGCCCTCCTAGATTTTGCTGATAAGCTAGGTAAGTACGAGAATTTTGTTGTATTGAGTTGCTAAGTTTCTTTTTCGGATTATCTTATTGTTTAATTTACGAAATTCTACTCGTAGTTAAACTGACAAAAAACGATATATATGTTTTAACCCTTTTAAATTTCAGTTGACTAGCTTATACTATTTTACCGAATTCTAGAATCTGAGAATTTGAGCATTTGGAGGCACTTAAACATGCAGAAGATGCTAGAGCGTATTAAATGATCAGTCAAAACATATTTGTATGCTATCGTCAGTTTTGGCGGAAATAAAGCTATTATTATAAATGAGAGAAAAAGCACCCTATTTAATAGACCACCCCGTTATTAATCATGAAATAACAAAAACGAAAACTAGTAAGGGCAAAATTCCAATACGTAACACTAAACGGTAGCAGAAAAGCTAATTAAAAGCTAGGAGCAGGGGCGTAACTATCACTTTTTTTAGGAGGGGGGGGGGGGTGAGCACGACGAAAGTTTTCCAACAAAACCAAAACTGTACCGACGGAAAAAAGGTTTAGTGGCGAAAGTTTCTGTATAAATGGAAGTAAATGGCTTGAAAACAGCATTTTTTGCTGACGAGCGTTAAAAATTCTAGAAGTATTTACTAAGAAAGTCTATTATTCCTTATGTCTCCTAGACACCGATTTAAGGGAACAACTCTTTCAGAGCTATCGGCCTCTGAATAAAGTTAAAATGTTTAAAAGCCAAAGCACTGGATTTTTTTTCTAGGGCGGAAGTGTAGCCGACGCATCAGATACGATATTGAGTAGCAATCATGACATCTCCCACCATAAAAGGGAGGCACCCAACCAGTCAAAGCTAGCCGAATACCCCAAAACAAACCGTCTCCGTTTTTCTGCTAAAGTCTATGAGGAAAAACCATGGGTAGAATGCTCTATTCAAGAAGACGCCATTTACTACTTTTGCTCTCGGCACTTTTCCTTAACAAGAAATCATGGAAATACTTCTGATAATGTAGTGTTTGTCGACACAGGAATGAATAACTGGAAAAAAATATTCGAAAGGATTGAAAAACACGAGGCTTCAGAAGCCCATAACGAAGCAAATCGCAGCTGGACCAAATATAAAGCAATTGAGTGTGGCACATCTGAGTCAATAGCTACAACTCTCTATTCAAATCGGAAGGAAGCCATAGAGGAAAATCGCCTGCATATAGTCACACTTGCGAAAGTGGCATGTGCCCTAGCACGCCAAGGGCTCCCATTTCGAGGTCATGATGAACACAACGACTCAAACAATTTAGGTAAATTTATATAAATAGTAGAAATGATGACAAAGGGAACCTTGTATCTTCAGCTGACAATAACTCGCCGGTATGAAGCTCTATAAGTCCCGACTCCCAAAATAGTCTTCTAAGCATACTAGCTGACCTCTTTTAAGAACAATCAAAATGCTCGATTAAGAAATATTGGGCAATCTGTGAAGATGAAACGAAAGATCTGTCGAAAAAAGAGCAGCTTAATTTAATTATTCGGTTTATTGATAGTAATGCTATCATCCGCGAGGAGACATTCGGAAGTACACATCTTGAACAATAATATGCTGCATGCCTTGCTAATGCAATCAAGGATCTTGTTGAAAAGCACGGACTGGATTGAAGCACCTGTGTGGCTCAATGCTATGATGGTGCGAGCGTCATGAGCGGCGCATGTAATGGTGTTCAGGCTATTCTTAAAGGATTTGCACCACAAGTTAGGTATATTCATTGTCACGCCCATCGCCTAAATCTTGTGCTTGTGCAGTCAATAGCTTCTTGTTCGGAGGTTAGAAACTTCTTTCCTTGCATTCAGGCATTATATGTCTTTCTCAGCCGAAGTACGCCACGTCGCGAAATTATCCTTTGAACCCAACAAGAACGTGGAATCAAGAAGATTGAGCGCGAGTGGCTAGCCGATACTCGATGGTGCTCTTAGTTTTCCTCAATTCAGAAGATCTGGACACGTTTAGGTACTATTCTCGAAACATTCAGGGTTATTTAAGATGAAGCCAGTTCAACAGAGGACCGTTCTGAAGCTTCTGGGTTGCTGGCAACAATTGATGCCAAGTTCTTGCTCATTCTTGAAATAATGAGCAGTATCCTCGGTCCGATAGATATTGCATCCAGACAACTCCAGTCCAAGAGCCTCATTCTTTCAGGCGTAAATTCTTGGCTTCAAGCAGTTCAACAACAGGTTCTAGAGCTCCGATTTGAAGAGCGTTGGTTTAAGATGGTCGAAGCAACGAAAAGCTTATGCAAGCAGCACTCAATCCAAATAGAGAAGCCTAGACGCTTGGTTGCTATAAGTAGACGCCTTCTCGATTTTTACGTCGAAACCACTGTCGGTGCCAGAGCAAGAAATCGAACAAAAGAAGATCGTGACATTTTTCAAACTTATAGGTCGGACATTTTATGCTTCATAGTCGACCGAGTAACTTCGGAGCTGAGACAAAGGTTTGGTGAAAACTCCTCAGTAATCCAAGGCTTAGAAGCGTTTGAGCCAAGTTCACCGAAGATCCTGGATACACGTCTAATACAAAACTTTGTACGTGACTTTCCTACATTATTAGTAAACGAGTTGAAGTTTGAGTCGGAGATAGCCTTGGCAAATTCTTATTTACAAATGATGAAACCAGAATGCCCATCAAAAGCTCTTGCCTACCTCTACATGAACAAAGACGCCTTTGCTGTCATCTCGGAAGCTTTCGAAATTGCTTTGAAGCTCCCTGTTTCAACTGCCTCTAACGAGATATTTTTTTCAATGCTTAAGAGGGTTAAGACATATCTCAGAACAACCATGACTGATGAGTGACTTAGCGATTTGTTAGTTATAGCAACCCAGCCGGAAAAAGCGAAAAAGATAGATTATAACATTGCCGTCAACAAGTTTGCTTCCCTGAAGCAACGACGTTTCCCATTAGAATAGTGGCTCCCTCTGGATACTTCAGTCGTAATGCAAACAAATTTATGATTTATTTGCTTAATTGTGTTTATGTACTTGAATTTTTGTATATCTAATTGTGTTCTAAACTTTGTTATCCAAAGAATTTTAAGTTGGCTACTGCTTAATTTGGCTCGATTTCTCCCTCCCATGGATTTTTGATAATTCAACCCACTTGGCTGCCTATTGAGACATGGAATTTGCCCCTCCCCAGGTTTTTTTTTTCATTTCCGCCAGTGCACTTAGCGCCAAAAAACCCTGTTCTAGGCCTTCACTGAATTCATTTCTTAACAAAACAAAATGGCATTTCCTAATTATAAATTTTCTTTTTTGGCTGAGATCCTTCACAGAACAATATTTGTTTTTAAGTAATTTGCTTCCCTAAAAAGGAGTCTTAAGAGGCCCAATATAAGGGATAATACAGTTTTTAATAATATTTCAAAAATATCCGCTACTTCGCGGCAGGAAAGGCTCTTTCCAAGCCATCCATTTGCTCTGAATTAGAAACTTTCACCAATTCAAACTTTTTTTCTTTTTTTGTAACAGAATATAATCAGCATAGTTTTGTACTTTCCTCACAAAGTAAAAGTGAAAATTTGAAAATTTTCTTCTAAGAGGTGGCAAAAATCTTGCCCCCCCCCCAGAATTTTTCTGAATTTACGCCACTGATTAGATCTTACTTTGGGCCGTCTTGTGTTAAGTCTATGTTTCTAGAGCCAGTAACAGTTAGTAAAATTACTATAATTGTTAGTGGCTTGACAAACCCATCCTCATCGGGACCAGATTCTATTCCTACTAAGGTAGTTAAATCCATTCTTCCTTCATTGGTTTTGCCTCTAACAAAACTTGTTAATCTTTCATTTGAATGTAGATTTTTCCGGATGCTCTCAAGCGTGCTTGGATTATTGTTTAGTATAAGGGTGGACCATTAAATGATCGAGCAAATTATCAACCAATTTCAATTTTATCAGTATTTACTAAAATCTTTGAGAAGGCTATGCTTTCTCGTCTCCTTACTTTCCTAAAATCTAAAAATTTTCTTCATGATGTTCAATTTGTTTTCCAAATGAAGCACTCCACTGAACATGCCTGTATGACCCTTTTAAATTTTATTAATTCTTTCTTAGATTCAGAATTAATTCTGGCTGCTATATTCCTGGATGTTTGTAAGGCCTTTGATTCCTTAAACCATGAAATTCTTCTATTGGAGATAGTCTCATTTTGGCATAAGGGGAAATGTATTTTCTTGGTTTCAGTCTTATTTGAAGGATAGTTTAATTTCTGTTGATCCACTTTCCCAGTCACCCTCACAAGTGAATTTTGGCGGCCCCAGGGATGAGTTTTAGGGCCTGTGCTATTTTTGATTTATGCAAATGATCTTTATTATGTAGTAAAAAAAAAAGCAGAAACTTAATAATTGCAGTAGACTTTGTCATCCTAAGCCCTCCCTTGCCCATAGTGGTAACTATAGTTTGCCTTCTTCTGATGTCCTTGTTTGTTTTGCTGATGAAAGCACACTTGGCTTTTAGGGGAACTACAAATCAGAGCTTTGATTAAATTTGGACAACTTGTTTATGAGGGTAATTTTGTGGCTTGATACTAATTATCTTACCCTAAAATTTTCCAAGTCAAGTTTTTTTTATCTTTAAAGGAAGTAGGTAAAAGCTTTAGTTTTAAAGTTTAGAATATTCCAAAGAATGCGCTCTTCTGCTATTTATGTCTTTCCAACAGCCTTGTTGGTATTAGCCTATTGAGGTTATTGAGAACAGTGGTGTAATTTCGTCAAAATCCTGGGGGGGGGGGCAAAGTTGGAGCCAATTTTCCCAAATCAAGTGAAAATGTAAGATGTAGTTAAACTGGCAACTGTAAAAACCCATCAAGTACTAATTTTCTGGTAAAAATTCTACATCAGGTGTTTGACTATCTTGAAAATAAGTTGAGTTGGTTGACTGTTCAGTGTCTTCTTTGCTTTTTTATATTCCAAGGGCTATATCAGGGGGAGGGGGGAGTAACAATGATATTTGAAAATAGCACAAATTAGCGAATCTAATGGTACTAATTTTATTTGTTTAGCATATTTCCTTCAGAAGCAGGACCAGACTGCATAGGTGCAGGGCCTAATTTGACTTTTTTTGGGGGGTCCTCTCTAGGTATGTCAATAACATATACCTGCACAGTAATTAATGTGCTTAAAGTAGTTCATGTGCATAGTGAAAATTTTCAAATATAGGACTATCCTGATTAAATTCAATAAATTTGATATGAACCTTTAAGGGTATCAGTTTTCTATATTATATAGTATATATTACATAGTAAAAAACACATTAATACATCTCATCCAGCAATACTTTGGAAACATATAGTCTCTAAAGGGCGCCAATGTTGATTGACTTATAACATCTACTTTTATAAATATTTTCATGGATATGATCCAATTGTTTGAACCAAGACGGGGACTACCTGTTTAAATGGTAGCCTACACATTTGAATCATAAAAACGTATATTCCATAATTTCAGACAAACCTTGCATTACAGAATTAAAATTTTCAAAAGAATTACACCACAAATAGAGTCCAAGAAAATGCTTTGAGCCTCAAGCTTTTGTTAAATTATGATTTGTAAGATTTTCAAGAGTTTGGAAAAACTGTTTCTTAGGTAAAAAAAAAAAAAAAAAAAAAAAAAAAAAAAAAAAAAAATTCCAGAGGAGCTTAAACTCTCACTCAAACTAGTTTGTATTCAAAACTTGGAATTATTTCTTCTTTCATCATTATTTGAACAAGATTGCTTACTTCATAATATGCAGAAAAATTGAAGTTAACACATTTTTAAGATGCTTCCACTATGCTTTATCCCCAAGCCCCCTAATGTAAAAATATGTAGCCCAAAATATATATTTCCCATGTGTTTTTTTTTTATTCTTCAAATCATCAGCGTGGATTCAATTATTTGGTTTAAGGGTTGAAACAAGAACAACACATGGCAAAACGCATGGAGAATGTATATAATTGGGCTTTATATTTGCACATAATAGGGTAGAGTAAAGTATAGCAGAAGTGCACTCAAAATGTGTTACCTACAATTTTTTTGCATATTATGAAGCAAGAATTGCTTTTTTTTTAACATAGTTCTTTTTCAATCAGGGGCTTAATTTTCTATCGGACAGGGGGATAACTGCCCCCTCTAGACCCCAGTTTGCCCCCCCCCCTCTCCCCAGCTGAAATTTATTTTCTTCAAAGTCTTGTCAAAACTAAGATAAGCCTGCACAATTCAAGCATCCAGAGAACTGGGTGAGGAGTCTTTATTATATCTTTGCCTTTATGGTACTAACTGGCCCATTTTTTATTGTCATTTTCACTTGATTTGGGAAAATTGGCTCCGAATTGGCCCTCCCCCCAGGATTTTGACAAAATTAAGCCACTGTTCTCAATAACCCCAATACTAGGCTAAAACCAACAAGGCTTTTTGAATGACACGGAAATAGCAGAAGAAAATCCTCTTTGGAATTTTCTAAACTTTAAATCTAAAGATTTTACCTAATTCAACAACTTTCAAAGATAAAAAGCCCCTTGTCTAGAAATTCCACATGCTTTGAAATCCAACTTTTTCGGCTGGTTAAAATTGGTTTCAAACTTTGCTTCTTTCATTGTAAGTAATAAGCAATCAGATTAGCAATGCTTCTTGACTACTAAGGTCCTTATGTTGGCCCTGCAGTGTTTTTTTTTTCTAAACTAACCTAGGTACCTTTTTCTCTCCCTAAACCCCCAAAAAACAATAGTTTAAATATCATCAGTGCATTGAAAAACCATGCTAAGCATTCATTACTGTATAGCAGGGTCTTGAATTAACCCATACAAAACGGGTTTTCTGTTGCGTCTCCAGTTTGACATATATGAAAGAGTGCATTTAACATAGAAGTACCCTAAGGTCCTTGCGTTGGCCCTGCAGTGTTTTGCTACATCAAGGTTTGACCTCTGGGTCCTGTATTTCCCAGCTAAGGTCGAACCCACTATACCACTGATTTTCATTATACGTTTCTTCTGAAAAATAGACATGAAATATCTCTGGAAATTAAAAGAACATGGTAGACTATGTGGGAAAAGTGGGAAAAATTACCAACATATATGGTAGCCTAACCTAGGCCCAAGTAAAAACTTAAAAATAGGAATTATGGGCTTTAAATTACATAGCAACTCCTTTATAAGTTCTTATGAACATTTAATTGTCTAATAAAATAAAAAAAATATTGCACCCTAAGTTCTCTGATTTTTAAACCTGACATGAAACTTCAAACTTGTTTTTTTTTCATATGACATTGCCTCCGGGTTCTTTAATTACATTAATAAAACACTGTCTCTTATGGTAAGTCTGTTAGTAAAATTTTAGTTTAGCTACTTTCCACTCTCTTGGAAAGGGGTTAGATTAGAAAATTGAGACTTTCAGTAATGAATCCAGGGCCAAAAATATATTCTGAGAAGGTATTGCCCAGCTTCTATGTTAACCCTTTTCTAATTTCTAAGTCTTAAAAATTTGCCTACTAGACAGGTCTATAGGCCTACCTATTGAAATTTTGATAAGACAACATTTTACCTTAAATTTCAGTTATAAGTTTCTTTTTCTTAGGCTTTAGGCCTAATTTTAAAAATGAAATTCTTAATATTTGAGTAGAATTTTGAGCCATATCAATGTTAATTGTCAAAATTTAGAAAATGTATTTGCATATCTTTAAAACCTTATAAGCTGGGACTGAACAAAGTTGTGAAGCTGGAAACAGTTTTGCCTTACTTCATTTCAGCAGAAGATTAAGTTTCATTTTCCTAACTAAACCCTTACCAAGATAATAAAAAGTAGCCAAACTATACCAGTATTTCTGCAAACAATAACAGCCGGCATGGGCGCCCATATGGGGGGGCGAGGGGGCTCTTGCCCCCCTGGCTGAATGATGCTGCCTTATTTTTATATTTTTTTCTGAGATTTGTATTATATAGCATTAAAAGTAGCAATTAGACGAAGTTTGCCCCCCCCCCCCTGGAATTCAGCTTATGGGCGCCCATGACAGCCGGCAATTTGACAACTTATCCAGAAAGAAATAGCAGCCTTTCTAATGCAGGGTTGCAACTCGGCTGGTTTTTTTGGAGCCACTTTGGGTGGCAAAATAGTGTCAATTTTGTATAAAAAGTGTCATTTTTCAAAAATTTGCCGCGCGCGACGCTTTGCGTCGCTGTATAAAATGGGAACTTGTTCCACACAGTACTTTCTTCTCTTTTTTTTCTGAGCAGTCTTTATTCTTAGCGTGAAAAAGAAACGGAACGGAACTTTCAACTACGTTGAACAAAATCGCTATCTCTAAACTTTGATTGAATTTGTTTCGGGAAATGGTGGTTGTGAGAGGGGGGTTAGTTGCTCTCCATTCACTTTCGACTATTAAAAAGGGCACTAGCACTTTTAATTTCCAATCAAATCAGCCCTTTTTGAAGTTTCTACGACCAAACTTTCTATAAAAACCTTATATGCTCCCAAAGCATAACTTACAATTTTTGCTCTGAGGGGGTTATCATCCTCAAAGACCTAATTTCCAGAACTTTCAACTACGTTGAACAAAATGGATATCTCAAAATTTTGATTGGATGCATTTGGGGAAATGGTGGGCATGACAGGGGGGTTAGTTGCCCTCCATTCACTTTCAACTAGGCTATTAAAAAGGGCAATAGCCATTTCGATTTCCAATCAACATAGTTCTTTTTTTTAACATAGTTCTTTTTCAATCAGGGGCTTAATTTTCTATTGGACAGGGGGATAACTGCCCCCTCTAGACCCCAGTTTGCCCCCCCCCCTCACCCCAGCTGAAATTTATTTTCTTCAAAGTCTTGTCATAACTAAGATAAGCCTGTACAATTCAAGCATCCAGAGAAATGGGTGAGGAGTATATCTTTGCCTTTATGGTACTATATGGCCCATTTTTTATTGTCATTTTCACTTGATTTGGGAAAATTGGCTCCAACTTTGCCCACCCCTCCCCCAGGATTTTGACAAAATAACGCCACTGTTCTCAATAACCCCAATACTTGGCTAAAACCAACAAGGCTTTTTGAATGACATGGAAATAGCAGAAGAGAATCCTCTTTGGAATTTTCTAAACTTTAAATCTAAAGATTTTACCTAATTCAACAACTTTCAAAGATAAAAAGCCCCTTGTCTAGAAATTCCACATGCATTGAAATCCAACTTTTTCTGCTGGTTAAAATTGGTTTCAAACTTTGCTTCTTTCATTGTAAGTAGTAAGCAATCAGATTAGCAATGCTTCTTGACTACTAAGGTCCCTATGTTGGCCCTGCAGTGTTTTTTTTTCTAAACTAACCTAGGTACCTTTTTCTCTCCCTAAACCCTAAAAGCAATAGTTTAAAAATCATCAGTGCATTGAAAAACCATGCTAAGCATTCATTACTGTGTAGCAGGGTCTTGAATTAACCCATACAAAACGGGTTTTCCGTTGCGTCTCCAGTTTGACATATATGAAAGAGTGCCTTTAACATAGAAGTACCCTAAGGTCCTTGCGTTGGCCCTGCAGTGTTTTGCTACATCAAGGTTTGACCTCTGGGTCCCGTATTTCCCAGCTAAGGTCAAACCCACTATACCACTGATTTTCATTATACGTTTCTTCTGAAAAATAGACATGAAATATCTCTGGAAATTAAAAGAACATGGTAGACTATGTGGGAAAAGTGGGAAAAATTACCAACATATATGGTAGCCTAACCTAGGCCCAGGTAAAAACTTAAAAATAGGAATTATGGTCTTTAAATTACATAGCAACTCCTTTATAAGTTCTTATGAACATTTAATTGTCTAATAAAATAAAAAAAAAATTACACCCTGAGTTCTCTGATTTTTAAACCTGGCGTGAAACTTCAAACTTGTTTTTTTTCATATGAAATTGCCTCGGGGTTCTTTAATTGCATTAATAAAACACTGTCTCTTATGGTAAGTCTGTTAGTAAAATTCTAGTTTAGCTACTTTCCACTCTCTGGGAAAGGGGTTAGATTAGAAAATTGAGACTTTCAGTAATGAATCCAGGGCCAAAAATATAGTCTGAGAAGGTATTGCCCAGCTTCTATGTTAACCCTTTTCTAATTTCTAAGTCTTAAAAATTTGCCTACTAGACAGGTCTATAGGCCTACCTATTGAAATTTTGATAAGACAACATTTTACCTTAAATTTCAGTTATAAGTTTCTTTTTCTTAAGCTTTAGGCCTAATTCTAAAAATGAAATTCTTATTATTTGAGTAGAATTTTGAGCCATATCAATGTTAATTGTCAAAATTTAGAAAATGTATTTGCATATCTTTAAAACCTTATAAGCTGGGATTGAACAAAGTTGTGAAGCTGAAAACAGTTTTGTCTTACTTCATTTCAGCAGAAGATTAAGTTTCATTTTCCTAAACTAAACCCTTACCAAGATAATAAAAGTAGCCAAACTATACCAGTCTGTCTGTAAACAATAACAGCCGGCAATTTGACAACTTATTCAGAAAGAAATAGCAGCCTTTCTAAGGCAGGGTTGCAACTCGGCTGGTTTTTTTGGAGCCACTTTGGGTGGCAAAATAGTGTTAATTTTGTATAAATAGTGTCATTTTCCAAAAATTTGCCGCTCGCGACGCTTCAAGTCGCTGTATAAAATGGGAACTCGTTCCACACAGTACTTTCTTCTCTTTTTTTTTCTGAGCAGTCTTTATTCTTAGCGTGAAAAAGGAACGGAACTTTCAACTACGTTGAACAAAATCGCTATCTCTAAACTTTGATTGAATGTGTTTAGGGAAATGGTGGTTGTGAGAGAGGGTTTAGTTGCTCTCCGTTCACTTTCGACTATTAAAAAGGGCACTAGCACTTTTAATTTCCAATCAAATGAGCCCTTTTTAAAGTTTCTACGACAACACTTTCTATAAAAACCTTATATGCCCCCAAAGCATAACTTACAACCCTTGCTCTGAGGGGGTTATCATCCTCAAAGACCTAATTTCCAGAACTTTCAACTACGTTGAACAAAATGGATATCTCAAAATTTTGATGGTATGCATCTGGGGAAAAGGTGGGCGTGAGAGGGGGGTTAGTGCACCAGCAGTAGAATACCATATATTTAAAATATAAGATTCTTTCCTTCTAAAGATGATTCGGGCACAAATTAAACGTCCCCTAATTGAATTCAAATACCGCTTCCAAGAGTCTAAATTTTTAATCAGCAAAAAGAGAAACTGCGTTTTTATCTTCAGTCAAACAACGACGTAGTCGTTCGAATTTCACTAACATAATTAGTAGCAAGAAAAATGCTACGTATGATATTTCTAAGGAAGTTGAAACGACAAAAAAATCGTGTGAACCGCTGAATCATCTGACAAATCTTAAAGAATTGATTGGAAGAAAGATTTACATCCTTGGTCCTATTGGGCCAATGGCGTGCAGTCTTTACAGTGCAAGATAAAAGAACTGCGTTTGGGAGTGGGGTAAATGTGCCTTTTAATTTTAATCATAAGTCAGATCTGAAACGATCAGTACGAAATTATTATATTTTGGTCACCATTATTGTCATTGAAGTGACCCGTTGCTGTACAACTAAGCAAGTAAGTTCAATAAATCTATTGTCTTTCTTATCTGTGTTTATTTCATTTATATGTCTGTATTTAGCCTATATAGCTAATTAGTTCGCCATATCGTGTGCCAAAACCTTTTATCGCTACAAATGGCGCGTGTCGGAAATTGGAGGAAAACTGCCAACTAGTTAAGCTGTTTAAATTTTGTAATTTTAATTTATTTGTTAGAAAGACACAGACATATAAAAATATTGATTAGGCCTATAACCGCTAAACTACGATAGGAAACCCCTTATATCGCATAGGAGATAATAGCCTACCCCAAAATAGGTTATCATCCTCAAAGACCTAATTTCCAGAACTTTCAACTACGTTGAACAAAATGGATATCTCAAAATTTTGATTGGATGCATTTGGGGAAATGGTGGGCGTGACAGGGGGGTTAGTGCACCAGCAGTAGAATACCATATATTTAAAATATAAGATTCTTTCCTTCTAAAGATGATTCGGGTAGAAATTAAACGTCCCCTAATTGAGTTCAAATACCGCTTCCAAGAGTCCCAATTTTTTATTAGCAAAAAGTGAAACTGTATTCTATCTTCAGTCAAACAACGACATAGTCGTTTGAATTTCACTAACATAATTAGTAGCAAGAAAAATTCTACGTACGATATTTCTAAGGAAGTTTAAATGGCAAAAAATCGTGTGAACGCCTGAATCATCTGAAAAATCTTAAAGAATTCATTGGACGAAAGATTTACATCCTTTGTCCTATTGGACCAATGGCGTGCAGTCTTTACAGCGCAAGATGAAAGAACTGCGTTTGGGAGTGGGGTAAATGTGCCTTTTAATTTTAATCATAAGTCAGATCTGAAACGATCAGTGCAAAATTATTATATTTTGGTCACCATTATTGTCATTGAAGTGACCCGTTGCTGTACAACTAAGCAAGTAAGTTCAATAGATCGATTGTCATTCTTATATGTTTTTATTTCATTTATATGTCTGCGTCTAGTCCAACAATACGTAATTAATTCGTATGTCTCCAAGGTAAATGCTCACAAAGTAGTCTGATCTCCAGATAGCTCAAGAAAGAATAAGCCACATTTGTATGTCTACATATCCAATTTTCTCTCATTAATTGAGAGCGGCGCTAGCCTAGTTGACACAATCTCCAGCGCTATAAGCGGCGCTATTGGAGAAATTTCTATCGCCACGAATAATAAACCTTTTATTGCTACAAACGGCGCGTGTCGGAAATTTGAGGAAAACTGCGAACTAGTTAGGCTGTTTAAACTTTGTAATTTGAATTTAATTGTAGGCGAGATACAGACATATAAGAAAATTAATTAGGCCTATAACCGCTAAGCTACGATAGGAAACCCCCTATATTTCATAGGAGAAATCAGCCTACCCCGAAAGAGGTTACGTAAAGTTTTAAGTTGATATAAACGCAAAAGAAAATGTGAACGAACTAAACGAGTTACTAATAGTGCAAAAGTCAGTAGAAAAAAACATAGAGATTACAAAATCTATCCTGGAATACAATGGTCAGTCAGATATTGACGAATTTAATATCCAATTGAACAAGTTTGTACAATTAACCAAAACAGACATTGCACCGTTAAAACACATACTTCTTCTACAATTGGCCTTAACCTTTCTCAAACAGGGTACAAAAAGCATAGGCAATAACGTCAACTTGCGAATAAATACGGTTGATGACTTGTTAAAAGCATTCAAAGAGAGATTCATAGAATCCAGTTCAATAAATAAATTAAAACACGGAGTAGTAAACTTTGATTTTTCACAGAATATAAGGGAATACCTGGATAATATATGCATTTCTGTAGGAGCAAAATACAGAGGTGGTTCCAGACAACTGTATGAAAAAGTCAGATTAAACACATTTTTGCAAGGGCTACCTCAAAAACTATGTAGAGTATTAATTTTTAAAAATATTCAGGGTTTGGATATTGCATTTAATGTGTTAGAGCTACTAATCTAATTTTATAAATTGTTTGATAATAATTGTATTGAAAAAATGAATCGCATACATTACTCAAACGCGAAGCCAATGTTCAAGGCCTATCAAGCATTTCACATTTTCTTTTCAAGGGATAACTCCCCAGTAGAAAAAAGAAACAAAATGCCAGAAACTAGTAGGCAGAAAACAATACGTTTTCAGCAAATTAGCCCCAAAACAATAAGGTGCCATAACTGCACTCGTGTTGGCCACATAGCGAAAGGGTGCCACTATGTCCCCAATCCAATACCAAGAAATATTGTCGGTAATACGCAAAATTACGGCAATTATTTGTTCAGAAGAAAAAGTTTTAGCACCGGTCGTGCAATAGGCTATAGCCAGGGGGGATTGCGCCAATCAGTACCTTATAATGGGTACCAAACAAACTGTTATAACCCTCTCCTCAACAGGCATATTAATTATCGGTTATTAAACCCAAATACTCACCAAGGCCAATATAATGCGAGAATGCAATATACAAATAATAAAAGTTTGTCGAGGAGAAATGAAAATTTCAAAAGCCAGAAGCACTGGCAAAAAGCGCTAGAAAACGGCATTGACGCGAGGCATCCAAGTTACTATCATTATACATGGCGAAGACAGGCAGACATAAATAATTTAAACCTGCCTACGGGACCTATTATGTCTGAATATCTCTTACAGGCACCGACAAATGAAATAAATTCTCAGGGAAACGCTTCAGACATCTCAGAAACATAAGTTGGACTCAGAGGGTGCCAGGGATACTTAATAGATCCAAAACAGTACTAGTGCCTTCTTGTAGTGATATTATTAACAAGTTACCTATATTTGATTATTTTTGTGTGGAAAACGTTTACTTTACGGCCTTAGTTGACAGTGGAGCTACTGTAAATATCATAAACTCTTGCGTATTTAATATGTTGCCTCTGCACATTAGGCGACAAAAGAACCCTAATAATCCCAACTTAACAAGCGTGACAGGTCATAAGTTAAATGCAAAAGGGTCAATTTGCCTAAACGTAAAAAGAGACAATAGAACCTTCATGACAAATTTTATTATATGTGACAATTTTCCATATGCAGCTACTATAGGGGAAAATTATCTAAGTTTTAATAGAATACTATTATACGTAGGCAACAAGAAGCGCGTATATCCAACTAAAGTAGGGGAAGAACGTTCTACCTTAAGAAATTGTAACAGAAGTTACGAAGATAATATAACAGTAAACAAAATTTCTAATGGTAGAATGTCGAAGTATTTTGAACCTCATGTCTTACAAAGACATGGCATAGCTGAAAATTTACTCAATTACCCAAAGATATATTGCAGAAATGAATTATATTTAAATACTAACAGTAATGAAGCCGCGAAAATAAATATAGGAGATATGCGACAGTACTGATCAATTGAAATTAAGAAATTACTGGAATTGTTGAAAAACATAATAAAACCCAACGTGACACCGCAAAATGCCGCAATGGCGGAGCATAGTACCAGTATGATTCTAATAAACAATGAAAATGATGAGAAATATTACAGATTTGCGATAAGGAAAACAAAAGTCCCTCCCAAAACGATGCAAAAAATTCTAATATCACAGATGATCGAGCCATTAATTAGCAAGTCAGAAATATGGTTTGCGACACCGTCTGAAATACCTGAAAATCTGTTATGCGAGGAACAGATTATATCTTATGACAAAGGGGAGGTTTTTATTTGGGTAGTCAATAACCATGAAAATGATACAATTACGATTAAAAAGGGGGAGTGTTTAGTCCAAATCGAGGTTTTAACGGAAAATGATTTAAATAAATGGGAAAATTCTAAAATAAACCTAGTTAACGGTATCAAAACTTCAAATAACGAGTATCCTTTAACTAAATTACAATTTTTAAACAAATTTAAAATGGATCATATTACGGACTATGGAACTTAAGAAAAAAATATGCTAATTATTTTGGAATTTTAAAGAATTTTTCTCTGCATCTTAATTTTATATGGGAATAATTCAATTTTACTAACATAAATTTTTAACGACCGGTAATCCCGTAGCAAAACAGCCATATCGTGTGGCATATAAGCACAAACAGTGGTTAAAAAATAAAATACATGAATTAGAAAAAAACGAAACTATACGCCCAAGTACAAGCCCATATAGCGCACCAGAGGTCCTAGTACCAAAGAAGAATGGCGACCTTCGACTCGTAGTAGATTATAGTGCTCTCAACAAACAAGTAGGTAGCGATAAATTTCCTTTACCAAGAATAGATGAAATTCTTGACTCAATTTCAAGCAAAAACATAATTTTCACCTCTTTGGACCTTACCCAAGGCTGCCGCCAAGTGAAAATAACCGGAAAGTATGTCCATAAGACTGAAATCTCATCACACGAATATGGATCGTTTGAATACTTGAAAGTACCATTTGGGCTTTAAACTAATTGAAGCACGTTATTTAGACCCCTTTTGCACTTTTTAAGAGGATTTAAGGATATAATTCATTTTTTTGATGATATTGTATGTGTAGGGGAAAACGCTGAGCAACACTTAGCAACGTCACCTAAGTTGTTCGAGAAATTCAGACAAGGCATTTTAAAATGCCAGCCCGAGAAAGTAAATTTATTTCAATCCAAGATTAAATTCTTGGAAATAGTAATAACCCAGGGAGAAAAATCCCTAGGCCCTGATAAAATAAAATGTGTTGAAAACCTCAAGCCCCCAAAAACTATGAAAGACTTAAGAGAAATTTTAGGCCTTACTGGCCACTTTAGAAAATTCGTACGCAAATTATGCCCAAATTGCAAAATCCCTCATGAAATAAACCAAAGGAAACTCCAATGATGTTAACTGGTCCCAGGAACCTCAAACTTCCCTGGACCGTCTCAAAAAGGCTCTCACTTCTAAACCAATTTTGTCACTCCCTGACTTTAAAAATAGGAGATTTGTGGTTAACACTGATGCTAATTCAAAAGGCATAGGCGCTATTCTTTCACAAACAATCCCGTTAGAAAACCCTAACCCTTTACATAGAGTACCCAAACAAATAGAAAAAGTTATATACTATTTTAGTAAAGATTTATCTTAAGGCGAAAGTAGTTATTCTACCAAAAATTTAGGAATGTTATCTATTATTTACCACTTAGAGAAGATTGGACATTATTTAATTGGTAAAGAATTTTTATTACGATCGGATCATAAAATCTTGTGGTACATGCGCAAAATTAGAAACCCAACGTGCAATCTATATAGATGAATTATAAAAATCCGAGACTTAGATTATGAAATCGAATATTTAAAGAGAAAACAAAACGTAGCTTGCGAATTTTTGAATAGATGTCAAGAAAACAGTCCGCCGAACACTGAAGAAAATGAACTTAATTCTATTAATTCTAAAACAAAACACTGATTTAAGAAAAAAAAAGTTGGAGACGAAATAAAAGAAAATAAGATTAACTAATGTCCCTTATCGCTGGAAAATATAAAAAGAAAGCAAAAAAAGGACAAAATGTGTATAGCACTAATTGATTATTTTGTGAATGATGAGGCCTTACCTTATAAATTCAAAACTCTTAGAAAAGTGATAGATAATTTTTACCATGACCTTGATGAAGAAATACTGTGTAGAATTGTTAATTCGGAGACAAATAGAAACCAAACCTTTATAAGACCTGTATTCCCACAACACTTGATAGGGCCGGCATTCGAATATGTTTATTCGGACACGAGCGGAAATCTAAGAATTATGAAAATTTTACATAAGCTAAAACAATACTTTTACATACAATCGGCACTTAAAAAACTAAAAGAATTTGTAAGTACATGCGAACCATGTAACTTGGGAGAAATCTCCCAAGCTTATCTAAATCCTCCAATGGGAAGGGTTCCAGTTGTAACTTACCCCTTTGAGATTCTCTCACTTGACCTATTCGAGACAATTTGAGGCGTACTTGTTTCTAGCACAGGTCATACTTGTAATCTTTCGGTCGTAGATAATTTTCCAGGATTTACTTTTACGAAAACTAATAAAAATCAAGGTGCTAAAGCCATAATTAGGGCATTAGAAGAATTGTTTTTACAATTTGGCATTCCTAATAAAATTTTTGAGTGACAACGGGAGCAATTTTGTTGCAAAAATAACAAAAGATTTAATGAATTTTCTTAATAAAGGTAAAATGGTGACAGCGCCGTACCACCCATAAGCTAATTGAAAAATATAAAACAGGCATAAAATATTTTCTAACGTACTAATTATTTATGCAAAAGACAATAGGAGCAACTGGGATAAATTCCTACCTTATTTAACTAACGTAATCAACACTGCTTATTCCTAAACAACCAGATATAATCCATTTTATTTACTTTTTGGTCGATATTTTAGAATCCCGTTTTATGATATTATTTAATCTCGGAAGTATTATAACAACTGAAAAGATTATAAACAAGAATTCATAAATAGGATGAAGAGAACTTATAAAATAGGTAGGCAAGAGCTTTAAAAATGTAAAATAAACCCAGAGCTTAGAAACCAACACAAATTTAAAGGGAGTATAGATTTCAAAGTAGGAGACTTCGTTTACCTAAAGAACGAGGCATACACGGAAGGAAAAAAACTTTCAAACAAATACTCTGGGCCGTACAGAATAGTCAAAAAGTACGATAACGAATGTACCTTTAAAATGGAAAACCACGATAGTGGAAGAACTTGCAGGGCACATGTTAGCCGAATAAAAGAGCCAAATGTCCAGAGAGATGGGTGTCACAGACCTCCTCTACTGATTCGTCAGATTCGGAAAATTAACCTCCTAAGTCAAGATTGGCAGAGCTAAAACTATTTAATTTCCAGCAAGACCATTTTGAGAATGACAGTGACCAATAAAATTTAGAAGAATTTTAGCAATAGAAAATATAGTTATTCCAGAAAAAAAATCCCTAGAACCAGTAAGAACAATAACACCTATAAGCCCAAAAAGCTATTCATCGGCGGATGGAGGAGATTTAGATTATACAATATCTCCTAATACCCTATTTTTCTCCGATAAAATCTTGACTCTAATTCCCCCCAAACACTTTCCAGAGAAAATGGTTTCCCCTGCAACACCGATAGAAGGCCACAGTCTTTACAAGAAGAATTAAACAGCGCTGTAGAAACCCCCGGTATTACTCTAGAGAAAACTCCTCTCAAAGACTTAATTAAAAAAAACCTGCGAGAAGCTGTGGACTTAATTAATTTCCCCATAAAAAAGAGCCAAAGTACATAGCCCGAGACTAAAACTCCCTAAGATGACCAGCAAGATCAAAATCATGATTTAACCGTATCCAAGGTCAAACCTAAAAAGTGAACTTCGTGGAAGGAAGCCTTCTTGCAAAGAATGTCCCATCCCCCTGAAGAAATGGCCTTCAAACAATGGAGGAACCCCGCAAAAACTATTGATTCCTCCCAAAGCTCTCAAGAATCTTTAAAATCCCCCGAGTTGAGGACTCAAAACGAAGACTTAGGGAATAAACCTTCTACTTCCAGGGGAGTAGAAATTTACCAGACACTAGCAGGCGATACCATGAACAGTGCCATCTCTAAAATTTCTAATCCAGATTCATCGAAAACTAGTGCCACAGAGTCTGACAGTAAATCAAACCTTATATTAGCTCAAGAAATAGAAAAGTCATGGCCAATGTCAGCTGCCACACACGGTAAACAAACGAAATTAAAAGGGCAAGACTTTTTTAAAAAACAATACAGAAATTTTGACGTTGTTTCGTTAGACAAACCTAAACATAAAAAAACGCAAGAAGCAGAGGAAAAAATCACAACACAGTCAAGTAGAACTGTTAAAAAACCTGACAGATGGAAATATCCCTAACCAATGAAAAGAAAAATTTCAAATATGATACACTTAACACCATAATAAATTTAACAGTGTGCAAGTAAAGTTAAGCAAGTCAATATTAATGAAAAAAAAAAAAATACAAGTGATGTCAAAACGTTGACGATCACAGAAAATAACCAAAGGTAGGAAGATATTGGCCTACTAAAGACGACAAGTCGTGTTGGACCACGTCTTGTGGGAAGCCTGGAGAGGAAATCTAGTCCCATGATTGTTTTTTGTAATTTTTTTTGTGTACACAACCTTAGGAAGGGATATTTTTCAGTCCTTCAAGTGTAAGAAATTAGTATTTATATGCCAATCGGGGCCAGTCAAAGCAATACTTAAAGGATGAAAAGAAACTTCTGTGAGCTAAGTTTTCGTTTTTGAATAAGAATGCTTTGAAAGAGAAAAAGAGAGTTTAATTTGTTATAGCTCCGAGGCGAAAAAAAAAGAAAAAAAAAGAAAAAAGCATTTTAATTCCATTAGTTTATATCTATGATGTATAACATAAAAGAGATATCACTGTTCTATAGTTCTGTGACAAAAATTTTCTTTAATTTCATTGGTTTATCTATGATATATATTTTGCTCTAATTTTTGTGACATATTTTCTTAAGTCAGTCACGTTATATCTTACCTATACTGACTCAGGTCCCCTCGAGATTTTCTATGAAAAATCGACCCAGGTACGAACAAAGATTGATGTCATCAAAAACAAAAAAATTTTTTTTACTTATCCTTTAATTTCTACCAATAAGAAGACTGCAAGGTGATGATGGTGATATCTTTACTAATTGTCTTATACATGGATTAAGACGAGGCGACATCTCCTCCCTACAATGGGCATAAGAGTTTTCTAAGATGTAGAATCCCTAAACCATTAGAACCATTAGACGGCTCCTTTCTCACGTTCATTTGTAAGATTGCCTTCCACGAAGAAAAAAAAATTTAACTATGAAGAAAATTAATCAAAAGTAAATCAAATATGCCTAACTTGACTTAAAAATTCGATAATCCGACACTATTCATAGCTAGAACTTGATCTGAATCGTGTTTTGCTCTATTTTTAGGCTTTTAGTGTTTAATCTTCCTTTTTACTTGCCGTTTTGTTCGTTTTTCTTGCTTAAAATATCTGTCGAATTCTTATTTAGTTATTCTAATAATCAATTCGTACTCAATTGGTTACTTTAATTATTTATTAAAAGATAATTTATCAATAATTTATTAATTAAAATTTAATTATCACAATAAACTATTTATACCCTAATAATTTATTCAAAATAGACTAAGATTTATGTTTAACTTGCAAAGACTGTGTTTCATTTAGTGAAAAACGTTTATTTCCTTCAATTATTTTTCCGTTTCCCCCTTTTTTAGTTCATGCAAAATTTATTTGAGCCACATGTATATTAAATTATCCAATTCTGATATAGTGACTACTAAAGAGATCTCCTCTTGAAACCTACATTTGTTCACCCCCATTATACCTGTACCAATTTCCACCAGTTTTCAGTATATTTTGATAGAGCGAATTTGTTTTTATTAACTGAAGTAAACACGACTAGTTCGGAGCGTCGGTTATTTTGAGAAGAAGTTTAGTTTTTAAACTACGAAATTCAGTAGGATATGCCCTTACATCTGACAGCTTTATAAAATAAAAAAAAAAAACTACCAGTACAGAAGCGTCTAATTATATGAAATATTTTATCTTTGTGCATATTATAATTATGTTAGGCCTACACATTGCTCATCCATGTGTTTCTTACTCGAGTAATATATGTACTAATAGCCAACTATTGGTAACTATTACCAAACAACCTATTGGTACGTTTATATGTAGAATTTCACGGCGGATGTGAAATTACATCTCAATAATAATACGTAAAATTTTAAACCCATTTAATCAGTTAAGATATATGGATTGAAACCCTGTGAATGTCCAATGGCGACTAAGTAAAACCCACAAGGAATTCCCTATTAATGTGAAGGTGTTTATCGCTTAACGGATTCTAATAAGACTTTAATATAGTATTTATTTATTTAGTTCTGAAGGATTTGCTCAAACAATAGCCTTCTAAAAAGATATTGATGTCAGTTCTTCATTACGCTTATATTCTTTGCCAAGCATTAACTGGAATCTACGGAGGCAAGCATGGAAATCCTGCATCTAATTACCTTATTCAAATAGCAAATATGAGACACCAATATTGACTTGCAACTACAAAAAAATCCTGAGACCAAGAACTTCGGTATATCAACCGTTAAACCGGGAGCCCCATAAGAGCGTATAAGCCAAGAAATAGGGAAGACAACAGAAAACGAGTGGTTCGAGAGGTCCTCATTTGTCCTTGTTATGTCCTGTTCCCCCATTGTAGTACTGTTTGAATAAAACCATGTAGTTATGACATTGCAACAAACGTCTCTTAAACAGCACAGACTTGCGTGAACAATGCAGGCACGAAAAATATTTTAAAAGTAGACCTCAAACTTAATAATTTAGGGTAATTTATTCTAATTTAATATCGATATTTTCATTCTAAAAACAAATTTGAAGACATTTAGGTCTTAGATTTTCATTGTGAGTACTAACATTAGTGTATTAGTGTATTTAACTATGTCTCATCGCCTAGAAATTAATATACACAATTAGTACGTGACTTATTTTTACTAAGAGTGTTTACTTTAAAGAAATTTTGATTCTGCTTCGCTATTTCTGTTACAGGGAGGAAATAACAAATAGTCTATTGAGGATTACCATGAGGTGCCAAGTACAGATCCGACCCAATAGAATCTATTTTCATCATATTTCAACCAACGAAGAATACTCACCATACTTTCAGAAAACTATCTTCCCAGCTTTGTCTACAAAAACAACAGTTACCTTCGATCGTCATTTTTTTGACTGTGAACCACATTATGTATCAGGTAACACTATATTTGAATCTCAATATCAAGTGCTTTAACGAACTATATAATCACATAAACGCTGAGAAACCCATCAGTCAGTACAAGATATAAATACGTAGATATCGCTGTTGATACTCACTATGGACCCCAGAATAATTTAACAGTATAGTGATGATATTTGAAACTAAACGATATTAAACGATATTTAAAGTTAAATGACACTTAAAGACATTTGAAGATATTCGAAGAAGAAATTAAAGATTATCTGAATTTTAATTCTGAGAACTCCATATATCATCACATTATAGAAGATATTGAAAGCTAAATGACACGTAAAGACATTTGAAGATATTTGAAGACGAAGTCAAAGACAATCTGAGGTTTGATTCTGAGAACTCCATCGATCAGAACAAGATAAATGACATTTGAAGTTAAATGATAATTAATGATATTTGAAGATAGTTGAAGCATAAACTGAAAACAACTTAAACTTTAATTATGAGAACCACAACTATCATTACAAGATAAACGATGTGATAAGTCAAATAATATTTGAAGATGTTTGGATTTGAATTGAAAGACAATATATTAAGAAGGTCACTATAATATTACGACAATCAGTTTCAAAGGGCACAAATGAACAATTTTACGCGATAACACAATCTCTAAGTGCCTCAAAAATCCTAAAAATAATATGCTGAGAAGAAAAACCCTAACACCTGTAGTGGGAAGAATCATTTCCCAGTTGACTATTAGAACGATATTTAACGGTTATTTCCCAGTTGACTATTAGGGAAAACTTACCGTGTAAAGACAACTAGAATCAAACAGTTCCATGAAGAAATCATAACATAAGTGCTTCAAAATTTATGCCAGGACAAAAGGAGTGAAGGGAAGTAATTTACAACTGAAGGGTGTAATACGCTAAGGACATGAAAGGTGATGAATAGATGTGAAGTTACACGTGTTACTTCCTAATAACTTTTGACAATTAAAAAATCCCAATATTGAAAGTGTTTTAATGTCATCAGTAAATATGATGAACCAAATATTGTATATTATAAATAATTAATGGATGTACCACAAGTAGAATTAGGTGCAATATTATTATGTTATTCATTTACCGTTGTGTATATATTATGCAGTACGTAATATAGACTGCAAAATGAAAAAAAACCTAATGTAAAACTAGAATAGCCCCTACTTTGTTGGAAATGTAAAAGTAATCAGTGTTAGATAAAGAAAAAAAAATATCTAATATAGTATCGAATCTAGAACCGAAATTTATCTTAGTCTGGGAGACAAATTTTAGATAGGGATCTAGAATAAAATAAGAAAGGTTATTGAAAAATTTTAAGCACTCTTAATGAGCAGTTACTAATGACGGGACGTCATTATTTGATGGGTAGGGTGATGTGCACCAGCAGTAGAATACCATATATTTAAAATATAAGATTCTTTCCTTCTAAAGATGATTCCGGCAGAATTAAACGTCCCCTAATTGAGTTCAAATACCGCTTCCAAGGGTCCCAATTTTTAATTAGCAAAAAGTGAAACTGTGTTCTATCTTCAGTCAAACAACGACATAGTCGTTTGAATTTAACTAACATAATTAGTAGCAAGAAAAATTCGACGTATGATATTTCTAAGGAAGTTTAAACTACAAAAAAATCGTTTGAACCGCTGAATCATCTGACAAATCTTAAAGAATTCATTGGAAGAAAGATTTACATCCTTGGTCCTATTGGGCCAATGGCGGGCAGTCCTTACAGCGCAGGACAAAAGAACTGCGTTTGGGAGTGGGGTAAATGTGCCTTTTAATTTTAATCATAAGTCAGATCTGAAACGATCAGTACGAAATTATTATATTTTGGTCACCATTATTGTCATTGAAGTGACCCATTGCTGTACAAATAAGCAAGTAAGTTAAATAGATCGATTGTCATTCTTATATCTTTTTATTTCATTTATATGTCTGCGTCTAGTCCAACAATTGTTAATTAATTCGTATGTCTCCAAGGTAAATGCTCCCAAAGTAGTCTTATCTCCAGATAGCTGAAGAAAGAAGAAGCCACAGTTGTATTTCTACATATACAATTTTCTCTCATTAATTGAGAGTGGCGCTAGCCTAGTTGCCACAATCTCCAGCGCTATAAGCGGCGCTATCGGAGAAATTTCTATCGCCACGAATATTAAACCTTTTATCGCTACATTAGTTGCCCTCCATTCACTTTCAACTATTAAAAAGGGCAATAGCCGTTTCGATTTCCAATCAAATGAGCCCTTTTCAAAGTTTCTACGACAAAGCTTTCAATAAATACCTTATATGCCCCCAGGGCATAACCTACAACCCTTGCCCCGAAGACTTTGGGGGGAGTGTCCTGCTCAAAGACATAATTTCCAGAACTTTCAACTGTGTTGAAGAAAATAGCTATCTCAAAATTTTGATTGGATGTGTTTGGGGAAATGGTTGGCTTGGAAGTGGTGTTAGTTGCCTTCCAATCACTTTCGACTATTAAAAAGGTCACTAGCCATTTCAATTTCTAATTGAATTTGCCCTTTTTGAAGTTTCTACGACGACGCTTTCTATAGAAAACCTTATATGCCCCCAGTTACAACCCAACTTACAGCCCTTGCACTGAGGGCTGTGGGGGTGGTGTCATCCTCAAAGGCCTAATTTCCAGAATTTTCAACTACGTTGAGCAAAATGGCTATCTCAAAATTTTGATTGGATGTGTTTGGGGAAAAGGTCGGCGTGAGAGGGGGGTTTGTTGCCCTTTAATCACTTCGACTCTTAAAAAGAGCACTAGCCCTTTGAATTTCCAATCGAATGAGCCTTTTTTGAAGTTTCTACGACAAAGCCTTCTTTAAAAAACCTTATATGCCTCCCAGGGCATAATTTAAAATCCTTGCCCTGAGGGCTGTGGGGGGAATGTCCTCCTCAAAAACATAATTTCTATCTGGAAATCAAGTACTAAACTGCCCTGGTCTAAATCCGAAAAATAAATAAATAATAAATTGTGCCAATATCGTTCTTTACTTAGGCAGCGCTATTGCGCTGCCTATGATTTAATAACAAGGTATTCTGAAAAAAAAGATTTTCGAAGAAAAGTAATAGGCTAAGTTAAGCCAAAGATGAGTAGAAACAAAGTCATATTATAATTCAAACTTAAAATGAACAGAAATCACTATTAGTTAATGAATGAAACGTAAAAGCAACAGAAATTACAATGTATAATATAAGTCAGCTCAAAGCGGACGTAAATTCCCACAAACATGATTAGGGCAAATGCTTTTTAAGGATTATGAAAGCCAGAATACCGTTTGCATTTTGCTGAAAACAATTTTTATTTCAAGTAGTACAGTATGATTGAAATATCACCAAAAAGAAAAACAGAAAGAAAGCCACCATAATAACCAAGATTACTGAAAATGATTGAAGTTAGGTCGATTCTTTAATATGTAATTATAATCAAACCCGGAAGTCTCAGATGTTATGGATTTATAATATTTGCAGCGATACCTACATAAATACAAGCCAGCTGGGTACCAGTACCAGGGACCGAGCAAAGCTTGGTCTTTTGGCATCTCCGGGCCGTGGCACCTGGCACCCTTGTATATATGTGATTCTCAAATTACGAATTAGCATCATTATCGTATTGTTCTGTAATTTTAAGTCATGAGGTTGCAAATAAGCAATTACAATTGAATTCAAAATTCAGGCGTGAATTCAATTCCGCATTTCTGTTTATCCTTTGCAAAACCACACATTTTATAGGAGTTGTATTGTTCTGGGACTCGTTGTGATTTTCGCCGTTGCTTCTCTTCTGAACGCAGATTTTTTCTACGATTCCAAGCGATCCTCGCCGTCACTTGTCTTCTAACTGCAGATTTCGTTCCACATCATTTTCGCTTGTGATTCGTTGTGATAATGGTTATTGCATGCATCCTAACCGCAGATCTCGCTGTGCTTAATTTTCGTCCATCATTTTCTCAGAAATTTTTCCCATGACTTTTGCTTTAGCTGTTCTAATTCATTTATAATCTTGTATAATTTCACATGACATCACATATCAAAAAACTTTCTTTTTCAGCTTTTTACCAATAATTATAGTTTTGCTTTAATTATTTTTTATATAAGTCAGTAAAACCTAGACATGTTCCATCGCACATACCCTCTGAAGTATCTAAATTAAGCAATAGCATAATCATCGTGTTATTCTTTAATTTTAAGTCATAGATTGGCAAATCATCAGTTGAATTAAGGAAATATGGCATGTATTCAATTCCCCTTTCCTGTTTATACTTCACAGACGCTAAAACAATATGTTTAAGCATGGGCACTGTTCTGTTTTTCTAAAAAGAACAGAAAAAAAGAGGGCTTGAATGAAATGGAAAAGTAACAGAACAGGCAAAAAAAAAAAAAAAAAAAAAAAAAAAAAAAAAAAAAAAAAAACAGAAGACCTGTTCCTATTTCTGTTGTCTTATTGGAAACCAATTTCCAATATGCAAATTTGAAATTCTTGAAATCTTTAAAAATTCTTATAGAATCTAGTCATTTCCTAGTCGAATTTATTAAATGTGCAAGCTAAGTTCAAGGTCTCTTAAAATAATGGAGTTTGAAGCTCAGGCTTTAAGAGACTCAGAACAGCCAAGTGACTGTGATACCTCTCAACATTCTGGAATAAACACTCCTCTTCCTCCACCTTCATCACAAAGTGATGAATCACGCCTTTATAGTCTTAAATGGTCCTCTCACACTGAGCAGCTTTTGTATCATCTCGACAGTTTGCTTCAAGCAGAATGTTTTGTGGATGTAACTCTGGCATGCGAGGATGCCACGTTTAAAGCACATAAAGTTGTTTTATCTGCTTGCAGGTATGTTCGAATACCATTTTAAACTATTTGGAAGGGGATCCATCATAACCAGTGGGGTAATTTTGTCAAAAACATGGGGCAAAGTTGGAGCCAATTTGATCTGAACAGTTTAAGGGCCTCTAAGTTTTCAAAAAGGCGTATCTACTATGTCTCAGAAATGGCTGGGGTTGCTAGGTTGAAAATTGCAGGGAATGTTGAAAATTGCAGGGAATATATATATATATATATATATATATATATATATATATATATATATATATATATATATATATATATATACACATTTATAATTAACATTAAGCAAAGATCCTTATAATGAGGGTGGCTAATACAAAGGAGAAGACCAAGGGGAGGGTGTATTTTGATTTATTTTGTTTAAAGCACACCAATTATTTCCACATTACCCCCTCACCCTTCCCTCACCACACTCATTAGTTTTGCAAGCTAATGTTGAAGTAAACCAATAAATTAGACAGACATTAGTTTTACATTAGTTTTTTTTACATCGCTCTCATAAACTAGTGTTGCAGTGCAACGATAAAGTGAGCTGGTCGTTAGTTTTAAAAGCAAACGTTGCGGATAACCAATAAATTAGGCTAGACTATAGTTTTTTATTGTTTCTACAATAGTTTTTTACATTAGTTTCACAAGATAATGTTGAAGTAAATAAAGAAAACAGGTTGGATGTTAGTTTTACAATAATTTTTACATAAGTTTTACAAGTTAATGATAAAGTAAGTCAAAAAATTCGGCTAGACGTTAGTTTTACAAGCTAATGTTGAGTTATATTAAATAAGAAAACCAAAAAGTCTTCTGTATAACTTTGTTCATACTTCCCTATAATAATTTGATGTTTAAAAAGTAATGCAGAAGACTATACCATTTTCCATGTTTAAAGGGAACATAATATTTTAAATTAATTTCATTTTTATGTTTCTGGCCTCCCCCAGGCCATTCAGCGTGTCCCCAGGTGGCGATAGGGGAACGCTCTACAGATATGTAGGGTACCTCCATAGGAGACACGGACCAAGGGGAGACCTTGTCCCTGGGGGTCCATAATAGAAATTGGGGCACCCTCGACCGGGGTCATAAATACAGGCGGGGGAGGAAGAAGGACCCTCAAATGTACACTCAAAAGGGCCCACTGGTTTGTCCACAAGTCCCATGTGTTGCGAACCTTCTCCCAGTAATGGGTTAAATTGCATGATGATGCAGAACACCATCGCGGGAGGATCCTCTATAGGAGGACAATTGCGGCAGGGCGTAAGATATAGATCTATGGACAACGGCCTCTGCAAAGGGCTGCCTCGACCTTTTCGGGGTGCCCGCAAGACTAGGGACCTTGTGGTCAACTCTATTCCCACTTGAGGAGTGGCGCCCCTCGACGAAATTATAGCCTAGTAAACGACACAGCATTCGCATGAAATTCTGACTAATGGACAATTTTTCTGGTCTTGGTATGTTTTGATGGGCGTATTTGGGCTGAAAAACCTCTTCCTAGCAAATTTATCTATTATGGGTTGCCTCCCCGTAGTAGCATAATATTTGTAGGCATGAATATATAATGATAATAGGCTTGAGACTGTCTGTGCAGGATTTTGACTCTTATTGATAGAGTAGCATCGCCGAGGGCTGAAAACCATGTTGTGACCAAGATGGACCCAGGATTGCATAAAGCCTCCATTCACAGAGGTCCCAGGGACTTCTTGCTGTCCAGTTCTCAGCCGGCGTAAGCACTTTGGTGTAGACGTGAAAAGATATGTGATTCCCATCCTGCACTGGTATCTGGGATCATGGCTTTTTCTGAGGCAAAAATAATTTCAATGATTTAAAGAACATGAAAATTGGAACTTGGAATGTTACAACTTTAAAAAATGACTATCATATCGACATTTCGACTGACGAATTCAGACGATTGGAACTGGATTTATTAGGAATTTCAGAAAATCATATCCCAGGGGTAGGAAGCATGAAATTATGTGATATAAAATTTGTTTACTCAGGCAGGAAGGATGGGGTACGTAGACTGGAAGTAGGGTTCATGATGAATAAGGAAGCTGCTAAGTCTTGTTTAGGCTGGGAAGGTATTAATAATAGAATACTAATTGCTCATTTTACGACTAAAAAGTTCAAGATATCAGTAATTATAGTCGTATACAACCCTTTAGAACCATCAGACGAAGATATTAGTAACTCAGATGAATTTTACTTACAGTTACAGGAGAAAATAGACAGGGCCCCAGGTAGAAATATGATTTTATTACTGGGAGATTTTAACGCCTGAGGTTGGTAGAAATAGGGATAGATGGTATCCCAGCCTAGTTAAATTTGGGGTAGGAAAAGAAAACAGTAATGGATACAGACTTTTGCAATTTTGTAGGTACAACAATCTAGTTATAACCAATACGGTGTTTGGTCATAAAATGGCTCATAAGTTAACATGGTATTCATGTGATGGTAAGACAGCAAACCTTATTGATTATGTTATAGTAAACCGAAGACTGGCAGGATCAATACAAGACACTAGGGTATATAGGAGTGCTGTTATTGATGTTAAAAGTAAAGATCACCATCTAGTAGAGTCAAGGGTTAATTTAAAGCTGAAATATCGGAAGGGTAACTACCTCCCGGGAAGTTATGATTTTGGTAGACTCCAAGATGAGAATTTTAGAGAGACTTTCCAGGAACAGTTAAATACTAATCTTGAGAGTTTAAAATTTGATAATGTGGAAGATGGTTGGAATAATCTTAGAAAAATAATTTGTGAAGTTGCTGAAGGTGTATTAGGGAAGAAAGCTAGAACTGCAGCCAAGAATATTAGTGAAAATACTTTATGTTTAATAGAAAGGAGAAAGGACTTGTACAAGAATTATCTGAGTGATAGATCATATGAAAACAAAAGAAATGTAAATTAAGTGGAGAAAGCATTAAAATATGAACTAAGGAGGTGTGAAGTGGAGGCCATGGATAAAATTGCCGAGGATCTGAAAGATGCAGCTAGACGGCATAATAGTACAATATTGTACTGGCGTGTTAACAAACTGAGAGGGAATAGCCAATCCGGACTTGGCCCAGTTAAAGATAGGAATGGGGTTGCAATTAGCGATAAGGAAAAAACTAAAGAGATGGGCCGAACATTTTGAGAATTTGCTTAACCGTGATAGAGCTGCAGGAAAAAATATAGAGGAAAATGAAAAAGTTTTGTGATACCTTGGATGTGAAGGAAGTTTTGTTTCGTGAGGAGGAATTAGCAACAGTACTAAAAGGATTAAAGAATAATAAGGCTCCAGGCGCTGATAGGGTGGTAAATGAGTTTCTTAAATATGGTGGCTCTGAGGTTAGAAATAAGTTACTGAAGATTGTGAATATGATTTTTGAAAAAGGGGAAGTACCCAACGATTTTAGGAAAACGTTAATTAAGCCACTTTATAAGAAAGGTGATAAAAGTGAGTGTGGTAACTATCGAGGGATTAGTCTGGTCTCTGTAGGTAGTAAATTACTTAGTAATATGATACTTTTTAGACTGAGAGATGCGGTAGACAAAGTTTTAAGAGAAGAACAGTGCAGTTTTAGAAAAGGTAGAGGATATGTCGACCAAATTTTGACTCTTAGGTTAATAATTGAGAAGTACCTGAGTTTTCAAACACCTTTAGTCCTTAGTTTTATAGATTATGAGCAAGCGTTCGATTCTGTTGATAGAAAAGCTTTAGCAAAGGTTTTATCCTTGTATGGTATTAAATAAAAAAAAAGTTTTTTTAACTGAGAGTAAGGAGCGACATTAAAACTTAAAATGAACAGAAATTATTATGTATATGAAAGGGGCTGTCCCCTCCTCAACGCTTCACTCTTTACGCTAAAGTTTTTATTGTTTTAAAAAATAGAGTTGTGAGACAGATTCAAACTTTAGTGTAAAGAGCGAGGCGTTGAGGAGGGACAGCCCTTTCATATACGGAATAATTTCTGTTCGTTTTAAGTTTTAGTGTCGCTCCTTACTTTCAATTTAAAAAACGTGTTTTTTTATTTAATTTCTGATCGTTTTTTAGTTAATGCCGCTTTTATTTTGAATCGCCGTCATTGAATAAGTAAACAAAATTTGCTGTTAAAAATTTCCAGTTAAAAAAATGTGGTTTTTTTTTAAATTTAATTTCTGATCGTTTTTCAAATATTGCCGATTAATTTGGTTCACCCTCCATGAAAAATTCCTCCTATAGGGAAACACACCCGCGGAAATTTCTGCCCATGTAAAATACCTACCCCCCTAAAAAAGCGAAAGTTGAAGAAAGTGATTATATGTTTGAAAGCTATTATTAATTTTTGCAAAAAGAAAATAAGCAAAAACTGTGAGGACTTTTATACGAAAAATCAGGTTTTGGCCTGGGTACTCGAGTTATTGATATTTTACTGCAATGCGTATTTGTGTTCTTTTTTTTCAAATATTAACACTGCTGCGGTTAAGGTAGGAAATGAGGTTAGCAGCTGGTTTTGTATTAAATCAGGAGTTAAGCAGGGTTGTGTTCTATCTCCCTTTGTATGGATTATTTTGATGGACTTTGTCTTAAGGAGCACAGGAAAGGCAATGGGAGACCACGGAATCAAATGAGGAGGAAAAAAGTCTCCTGGACTTTTATAAAAGTCTCCTGGACCTTGGATTATGCTGATGATTTAAGCATCCTAGATGAAAGTGTGTGCAAAATGAATGAATTTTTAGAGGTTTTGCGAGTTCAATGTGCTAGAATTGGTTTGAAAATTAATGTTGGGAAGAATAAGTCAATAAGGCTAGGAATAAGTGAAGATGAAAAGGTGACGTTAGTAATGAAAATATTGATCGTGGTAGTATTATTAGTAAAGATGGCGGGAGCAGTGAAGATGTTAAATATAGAATAGCCAAGGCTCAGGGTGTTTTTTCAAAGTTTAAAAAAGTCTGGAGGAATAGGAAGATATGTCTGCAAACCAAGGTTAGAATATGAGAAGCTACAGTGATGACAGTGGTCAAATATGGCTCTGAAGCATGGACGCTCCGCAAAGCGGATGAAGATTCGCTAAATGTTTTCCAGGAAAATTGCTTAAGCATTGTTCTGGGTACCCGGCTGACTGACCGTATTTCAAACAATAATCTATACGAAAAATTTACTTCAATACCGCTCTCTAGGGCTAAAATGAAAGAAAGGTTGAGGTGGCTAGGGCACGTTGTGCGGCTGAAGGATGAAAGATTGCCGAAGATGGTTCTTTACGGCCAACCATCTAGAGCTAAACGGAAAGCAGGTCGTCCCCGTCTGGGGTGGGAGGACGTCAAAAAGAAAGATTTAAAGGAAATGGGAACTTCGTGGGCGGGTGTAAAAAGGAAGGCTTTGAATAGATTGGGGTGGAGGAGGAGCGTGAGTAGCTGTGTTGGCCTCAAGTGGCTTGGTGCTGCGGTGAGTTGTTAGACGTAGTAGTAGTAGTACTAGTATTTATCACAACCTGAATAGAATAAGTTTCACGAGAACTCTCGCCACTCCCAGTAAATTTTTCTTTACGATGTCTCCAGGGACTAGAGCATAGGAACAGTCAACTAACATTTTAAGTATCAATATGAAAGCACCTTTATAATAAAGCACCTTTATATGAAAGCACCTTTATAATGACGCATTTTTGCATCACTGGCCCAGTCACTGAAGAGGTCACTAGATATTCTTGTGGGACACCAGTGAGCTCATTGGATATTTTTGCGTTGCTGAGTCGTTGTGTAATGTCACCAGTGAGCTTTTCAGTCACTGGGCTTCAAGAGCTCTAGTCACGGAAATCGATGAAAAGATGCGCAATGTTAAGATAAGAATCTTAACTGACAGAAAAAGGATATCGATGCATATCTACATTGACAGTTTTCCTTCCAGTTTTTTGTCTGAAAAATTCTTTTTTTGTTAAATAGTGCTACGTAGCAAAGAAAGTGCCACTTTTGCTAAGAAGTGTCCTAATAGTGTCAGGTGTCCCAAAAAGTACCATTTAAAAAAAAGGGTCAAAAGTGACACTAAACTGTCACCGGTGGCAACCCTGTACTAAAGTTCTTTTTCTTCAAACGCCTGTTCAGGGTTGCCAGAAAGTCAAACAAAAAACAAGCTCGAGCCTTTGAAAAACAAGCCAAAATACGCCCGAGCTTTTGAAAACCAAGACTGCCATCATGAACAGTTCATAAAGTTCTAAAATTGCACAAATTTGTGTGTTTCACAACAATTTTCGGTGCTAAAGTCAAAAAAAAATTTTGCGCGTGTCGCGGCTTGCGCCACGACACGCACATGGCCCGATAAGTGTAGTTGGATTAGTTCTAGATCAGCTTTTTTTCCGGTTATTTCAAACTTAACCCCAATCAATACAAATACGGCAGAAAGGCAGCCCTGGTTAAATGAAACTTCGCACAAACATCTCAAAACAAATACGGAAAAATCCAGTCCAACCCTTTTGTTAATTCCTTAACCTTTTTCAAAATCATCATCATTTCGTCCACGACAAAATAAGAAAATTGTTTTACGAAGTGCTACAAATTGAAGCACATGCTACAGTGCTACAAATGATGAAATAGCGCTAAAATAGTTGTATCGTGCAAAAGTCAGAAAAAGTTTTGCCCCTAATCTAATTCTACTTTTATCTTGCTTGCTTGCCTTTTTGTCATCCTCCTCCGCTTTTACGGAAGAACATCGATTTATGTGATCTGCCAAAATTCATCTGTTTTTAGCTGCAGTTTTTTGCGTCATAATGGTTAAACAGCTGTGAACTCTTTTTATTAACTTTTAGAATTTAATATGACTTATTCCATTGAATACGCTAGTTACAACCACAAGCCGAAGACATACAATATCTTTGGTTTATTATCGCAAAAAAAATTTTGGTACACTTTATTTCGTACAGTTGCAACACAATATTTAAAGATAACTTTGTGATTAAAGTCAGGCCTAAAAAAAATACGTGAGGTTTTCAAAGTTCATCAAAGGTCAGTGCCCTCTATTGGGGAAAGGAGTAGATATGGGTTGGCCACATCAAAATATCTTTCAAGGACTTACTTTAGCCTATAAACCCATCCCAGAAAGCTTCATTTTTGTAACCTAACCCCTTCCCAAGATAGCAACAAATAGCTTGTCTAGAATTTTACCTTATATAATTCAGACTATATATTTGCATGGGCGCCCATAAAGGGGAACAAGGGGGGGGGGGGGCACCTTTACCCTAGTACTCTTAAAATCATTAGTTACAGTAACTGTAGTTGTAGTACTAAAAGTATACACATAGTGCCTTTTAAAAATACGATCAGAAATTAAATTTAAAATAAAAAGATTTTTCAACTGAAAGTAAGGACCACCATTAAAACTTGAAACTAACTGAAATTATTAGCAAATTAGTACTTTCAAAAGAGCTATTTATTCTAATTAAGCGCTCTTTGCGATTTAACCGTCATTCTTAAGAAATTGGAACAAAATTCGAACTTTAGCGTAAAGAGCAAAGTATTCAATAGGGGAAAACTCCGTCATATACGTAATGTTTGTTTTAAGTTTTAACGTTGCTCCTTACTTTCAGTTGAAAAAAGCTTACTTTATATATATATATATATATATATATATATATATATATATATATATATATATATATTCTTTTCAAGCACTGAGAACGGCTTAATAAAGGTGTTTGCCGAAATATACTGTTTTTTTTTTGTTTTTTTTTACTAACTGGCTAAACATTGTTATCCTTTGATTTTGTAATTCTAGATTTTTTTGTTTTTCGTTCTTCGTAGCACTCGCGTATTAAGGTACCATGGCCTAGGGCTGTATGATACAGCCATGGACGCTGGTAAGGGGCAAAGAGTCAATGGTCCAGCCCCCGCCTCAGGAAGGCAAGATAAAATTAGAAAAAGTATAGAATTAGGAAAACAAAAAGTATCCCCTTTAAACTTTGGTATAAAGCTCCTAGTACGACTCCTACCCCATGGAGATTGTTTGGGGACGCTCAGATCTATGTTATATACTCCCAATTGCTATTTGTCCTCCCTATCTTCACATATTTCTAAAAGGTTCTTTCAGAACCATTTCGAGGGTTGGTGGTGCTCGAAGAAAAATTAGTTAGGTACTTGTATGGAATCGGGTAAACACGCGATGAAATATCGCATCGTAGTCTCAAAACTGCTATTGATAAACAGGTTTGTGAGATGTTGCTCACTCCGTGACAAAGATTTAAACTTAGTTTTTTGGGATTAAAGGGGCGAAAAAAGGTTAGGTTAATTATTTAATATATGCTATGCTTTACCCCCCCCCCCTCTAATGTGCAAACATACAGCCCAAATTTGTTTCTAAACTATTATATTTTCGTCCTTAATTTGTTTTATCACATTAGTATTAACCAAACTTTATATTTTGCCTGTTTACCCGATTCCATACAAGTACTATTAGTTACACACCCCCCCCCCCCACTGCCAACTCAAATATAATCAAAAAATGCCGAATCAGAAAAACAAAAAAATATCAAAGTGGGAATCCCCTCAACCGCGGCGTCCAGGCCAGCTGTCCCCGTTACCCCTCCCCCTTTGAACGACAGTGAGTTATTATTTTATTTTTTTCAGTTTGGACAAGGATTCCACTATTGACGTCAAAAATATTTCTGTTGTGATGAGGTAAATGTTTCGCTGCTTACTAATTCCTTTACACTCCGCGTGAGGTACTTGTACGATCGAACTTAGTCGAGTTACAATGATATTGTATAATGGTTTTATACAATTTTTTAATTAAATAATGGCCTAATTGTTTAAATTATTTAATTAATTAACTGTCTAATTAATTAATGGATTTTTTTTTTTTTTTACTTCTTTGGTTAGCCATTCTTAAGTAATTTTTGTGCTACGGGGACAGGTGAGCCACTTTAAAGGCGGAAGAATGAACTACTGGCTCCTTTTACCCATCCGGGTCTAACTCCAGTTTAAAAGATTACCCTTACTGTACCAGTCTTGACGTTAACGTGCTGAAATTTAATGACAGAGAAAAGGGGGAGACAGAGATTTAAGGAATTGAAAACATTCCAGTAAGTCTCGTATTTCCCAAGCTGTAACATAGAAGAAGATTTTTATTCATAAAACTGCTAATTCGACATAAAGGGAATTGACCTGTCACTAAATCAACTTAGCAATAAAATACAGACAAACGATGATCTTGAAAAATCAATCATAGTTTAAAGAAGTATAAATATAAGCATCATTAATTGGCAAACTTTTATCGCAATTGCCACTGTGGGTGTAACTCGGAGTGTTCCAGTATTGACAACGATGAACACCTTTGCAACCGGGAGAAGTGTGGTATGGGGAGGTAGAGCCAACACCGCAAACCGAACATGTTGGTATTCCGTATTGGCAAGTGCCCACAATCCCCGTCTTGGGGTTTATGTTTTTAACAACATGGTCTAATGTTTTTTCAAACATTAGCTTAAAACCTTGAAACTTCTTGCGGAAGGACAGTGATTCAAGCATCTTTAGAACCTCTGATGTAGAAAATTTACGTACGCCAATCATCCCCAGGATTTCTACTGCAGTGCCAGATCTTTCCTCGGAATTTTTAGAGACCCACTCGTAAAAACAGTTCAAAAATGAATCCCATCTTTCGAACTTTCTTTTTATATTAGACGCACATACAATTTTGGAAAGCTGTAGAAAATCGTAAATATCAAAATCCACAATAAAATCAGGACCTTTTCTGCCTTTCACAATAGTCATAGCAATCTCATTTATAGCGATTTTCTTTTGGGCCTTGCAATCGTAGGTTGTAAAAATGAACTCAAGTATTTTCAAGTCATTTTCTTTAGCAAATTTATCAAGCAACTGTTCCGCCATCGCTTCCTTGATTCCAAGAAAATTGTATTTATCAACAGCATAACTAAAGGCCCCCAGGTCAATTATACTCATTTCAGGGATTTTTCCTTCTTCATAGCACCCAATAATTGCTTTCATAGCATTGACGTCGACGTCATTTGCCACGACGATGTTTGTTTGCTTCTCGAGCATGTCATACTCAAACATTTGTCTAAATACGTCACTCGTTGCTGTTAAAAGAATCTTCGGGGTCGTAATGTTTCCATTTTTACATTGAATCGTAATAATTGGACTATTTTCCAGCTTCAAATTTTCTAAAATTGCAGTAAGAGTTGACGTAAAGCTCATAATTGTAACGTCGGCTCCTGAAAGGAAAACGAAATTTATCAGTCAAATCGGAGACAACTTTTTTACCCCCTTTACCTCATGTCTAATCTTCTCAATAAATATTTACCCCCTTCCCCATCTAGGGTTCTCCAACAACCACTGATTGTTTCACACGATCCAGCCAGCCGTTCCCAACACAATGTAGATGTAGTATTATGATAACCAGATAATCCTAATAATCTCTTTAGTCGACAGAGTTTTAAAAATCTGTTCTCGTAATCATATAAATTCTGAATTAAACTATGTCAAGGATATTCTATTCTGCAATGATTACCCAAAAAAACTTATTGAAAATATCATAGATAGACGATTAAAAAAGATATAACAAGAAAATAGGGAGCCCGTTCCCCTCGATTCAGTTACCCTGGAAACTGAGAAAAAAACTTTCATCACTTTACCATACATCCCAAAACTTGGCGATAAACTTGGAATGTTAAAAAAAAAAAACACAATCTCTCTGTTTCTTACAAAACTGAACAAAAAGTTGAACATTTTTCCAACTCAGGAAAGAATAAAACTTACCCTGTACTGGGTAGTGGTGTCTACAGAATCCCGTGTTCATGTGGGAAATTTTACATTGGTAGGACCCATCAACAACTAGGTGAACCTTTACATGAACACAAAATTTCAATAGCTAAGTCCCTGAGATTGAAAAATAACAATGACAACTTTGATTCGGCATTGGCCTGGCATATTTTCGAAAATCCGACCCATCTGGTTCTTTTGACGAGGCAACCTTAATATCTACTGTAAATGCCTTACCACAAACTTTTAAAGAGGTAATTTAGATAAAAAAATAATACATAAACCGAAATTTAGCAATAAATAGAGATACTGGAGACATTTCATTAAGTATAATTTATCACAGTTTAATTTTGAAGGACTCAATCCATATTTTCGCCTGGTATAACTCGAGAAAACCTATTTGCACATCAAATGATGAACGAATTTGTAGACCAGCTAAGGCTATAACAAAACAAAGATTTATTGCTCAATCATCTTGGTAGATTTCTTTTTCATTGATTCCAACCTAGTTCTTATTTAGTTTTTGTTCACTCGCTGTTAAGTAAACTTCGAAAGGTTCGATTTTCTTTGGTTTCTTTTCTTTCTTTTTTGTTTAGCACTGAGGACGACTCGGCGGAGGTCCTTGTCGAAATATTTGCTTATTTCTTCTTCTTCATGGTTCGCCACTGGCTGACTAAATCCTCGTTTTTTCACCTTTTTTGACTATATTTTTCATTTTGTTATTTTTTTTCCTCTCTGAGTTTCATTGAAGCTATTTTGATAACCTGGGTACACATAATGTCATAGATTTACTTCTGATTCCTGCTCCAAGTCAAATTTTGAGATCCAATTACACCCCTCCCGCAGCAGTTCCTGTAAGTTTTAGATTGGCCAAGCAAACGGTTTCTAACAGTTCCAAGCTGATTGGACAAGCAACAAAATGTATTCTTGCCTTTTTTTCAACTAAAACTTTATTATAAATAGATTGATATTTTTGCATAATTTATTGTCATTGTCCTAAGGGGTGTGGGTCATTTTGACCACGGAGATACACTTTTAGATCTTTTCACTATTTTCAAACAAATAGTTCTAATAATCTTGATCCAATAAAACGGGGATTATGTGGATGCCACGGGGGCAAAAAGAGGGTAAGGTGGTCTAGTTGCCTTTCAGTCATTTTGATCAGGGATAAAAGACACTAGAACTTTTGATCTCCTATAGAACGAGCCCCTTCCCAAGTTTTTACGACGACGCCTTCCATAAAAGTATTCGGAGGGAAAACAATGCACGGGAGGCGTAATTCGTTGCGTTAAAACCAAAATATGACTAAATATTAGGTACAAATAAAAATAAAAAATAAAAAATAAAAATAAAAAAGGAAAAAAAACAACAGGAGCCAAATTCAGATTGCCCACTGTCCAATGAGGGCCCAAAAAATAGCCTAAAATAGCAGCAACAGAATAATGAAAGCGAGGGTTCTTGGTGCCCTCCAAAAAAGAAGAGAGTTTTTCAATTGATAATATAACATTCAAATCCACCTATACACTGATACTCAACTTGTTTTTTTTTTTATAATTTTCAGTGTTTTATAATCTATCTTAAACATATGGGGATTTTTTATTTCAACTCAGAGATACCGACACGGGGGGTGGGAATACTGGGAGTTTTTAAAAAATAATAATTAATTTGTTACCCCCCCCCCCACAAAAAAATCCTGTGAGAGCACAGGCGCCATCTACTTTTAAACAAATTTACTTTTTCGAAAAAGAACAAAAAATACAAAAGAACCTGAATAATATGGGAGATTGAAAAATATAATGTGATACTGAAAACTTCACTAACAACTGAAAATAAAGGCGATATACAGCAATCTCTTGACAGACAAATAAGAAAAGTCAGTTCACTGTCGGAGTTCTAAGAGTATAGAGCTAAACAAGTTTCCAATTGAATCGGATACAGTCCTTGCTGAAATTTGCTGAACTTGCGTGAAAAACTAAGCACATATTACAAACGTGAGTACTTTGGGATGGCAAATTGGAACATTTTGTTGTTGAAGTTTGTAACTTGAAATCCCCCGCCTCGCGACTGCAGACCGTAAAATGGCTAAATACAAACCGTTCGATCTTGTCCTACCTTCATTTCAAGTAGATAATTTCGGAGACCACATTTCAAGGATATCTTCATTTCAAGGATACCCCTTATGGCCACCAGTAGTTATTAAAACCACCAGACCAGAAAAATCAAGCTAGATATATAGTCTTTTGCTACGGCACCCACTCTGAGCATAATATAGCTGAAGCACATATCCACAACTGGAATGACCACTTTAAAGAAGCTTGTAAATCTGTCAGATAAAAATGTAAACAAGGCTTTTGAAGAGCAGCGTTTATACCCTGATATTTTCAAGACTCTGAGTAAGACCTACTTATCACTACCCACTAAAACTAAAGCAAATCCTGCCTAGCGCCGTCAACTCCGACT
>NC_142802.1:7570343-7632843 GCF_049724085.1 Artemia sp. Qi Xiang Cuo | reverse complement strand
AGTAAGCACATTTTGGGAATCAAGAGAGACAAATTTGTCAGAAACGACCCTCTGATCGGAAAAATTTCCCACTCTGAAAGTCAGCTATTTTTTTCCGCGCCGAAAAACACAAAACGGCGCGATAATCGCGTCAGAAAATTTGGTTCTTTCCCCAGTCAGATTCTCCTTATTTTTCTGCACATGTCTGCCAAAATTTCATACTTTTACCATAAAATGCACAAACCTGACGCTTATGTACCTAACTATTACTTTGTCTTGGCCTAAACCGGACATTAGATCTTATTTTGGGCTGTCTTGTGTTATGTCTATAACACATTGTGTTATGTAATTATTAGTGGCTTGACAAACCCATCCTCATCGGGACCAGATTCTATTCCTACTAAGGTAGTTAAATCCATTCTTCCTTCATTGGTTTTGCCTCTAACAAAACTTGTTAATCTTTCATTTGAATGTGGAGTTTTTCCGGATGCTCTCAAGCGTGCTTGGATTATTGTGTAGTATAAGGGTGGACCATTAAATGATCGAGCAAATTATCAACCAATTTCAATTTTATCAGTATTTACTAAAATCTTTGAGAAGGCTATTCTTTCTCGTCTCCTTACTTTCCTAAAATCTAAAAATTTTCTTCATGATTTTCAATTTGTTTTCCGAATGAAGCACTCCACTGAACATGCCTGTATGACCCTTTTGAATTTTATTAATTCTTCCTTAGGTTCAGGATTAATTCTGGCTGCTATATTCCTGGATGTTCGTAAGGCCTTTGATTCCTTAAACCATGAAATTCTTCTATCGGAGATAGTCTCATTTTGGCATAAGGGGAAATGTATTTTCTTGGTTTCAGTCTTATTTGAAGGATAGTTTATTTTCTGTTGATCCACTTTCCAAGTCACCCTCACAAGTGAATTTTGGGGCCCCCAGGGATGAGTTTTAGGGCCTGTGCTATTTTTGATTTATGCAAATGATCTTTATTATGTAGTAAAAAAAAAAGCAGAAACTTAATAATTGCAGTAGACTTTGTCATCCTAAGCCTTTCCTTGCCCATAGTGGCAACTATAGTTTGCCTTCTTCTGATGTCCTTGTTTGCTTTGCTGATGAAAGCACACATGGCTTTTCGGGAAACTTCAAATCAGAGCTTTGATTAAATTTGGACAACTTGTTTATGAGGATAATTTTGTGGCTTGATGCTAATTATCTTACCCTAAAATTTTCCAAGTCAATTTTTTTTTATCTTTGAAAGAAGTAGGTGAAAGCTTTAGTTTTAAAGTTTGGAAAATTCCAAAGAAGATGCTCATCTGCTATTCCATGTCTTTCCAACAGCCTTGTTGGTATTAGCCTAGTATTGAGGTTATTGAGAACAGTGGTGTAATTTCGTCAAAATCCTGGGGGGGGGGGCAAAGTTGGAGCCAATTTTCCCAAATCAAGTGAAAATGTAAGATGTAGTTAAACTGGCGACTGTGAAAACCCATCAAGTACTTATTTTCTGGTAAAAATTCTACATCAGGTGTTTGACTATCTTGAAAATAAGTTGAGTTGGTTGACTGTTCAGTGTCTTCTTTGCTTTTTTATATTCCAAGGGCTATATTAGGGGGGGGGAGTAATAATGATATTTGAAAATAGCACAAATTAGGGAATCTAATGGGACTAATTTTATTTGTTTAGCCTATTTCCTTCAGAAGCAGGACCAGACTGCATAGGTGTGGGGTCTAATTTGACTTTTTTGGGGGGGTCCTCTCTAGGTATTTCAATAACATATACCTGCACAGTACTTAATGTGCTTAAAGTAGTTCATGTGCGTAGTGAAAATTTTCAAATATAGGACTATCCTGATTAAATTCAATAAATTTGATATGAACCTTTAAGGGTATCAGTTTTCTATATTATATAGTATATATTACATAGTAAAAAACACATTAATACATCTCATCCAGCAATACTTTGGAAACATATAGTCTCTAAAGGGCGCCAATGTTGATTGACTTATAACATCTACTTTTATAAATATTTTCATGGATATGATCCAATTGTTTGAACCAAGACGGGGACTACCTGTTTAAATGGTACACATTTGAATCATAGAAACGTATATTCCATAATTTCAGATAAACCTTGCATTACAGAATTAAAATTTTCAAAAGAATTACACCACAAATGGAGTCCAAGAAAATACTTTGAGCCTCAAGCTTTTGTTAAATTATGATTTGTAAGATTTTAAAGAGTTTAGAAAAACTGTTTCTTAGGAAAAAAAAACAAAAAAAAAACAATATTCTAGAGCAGCTTAAACTCTCACTCAAACCAGTATTTATTCAAAACTTGGAATTATTTCTTCTTTCATCATTATTTGAACAAGATTGCTTACTTCATAATATGCAGAAAAATTGAAGTTAACACATTTTTAAGATACTTCCACTATGCTTCATCCCCAAGCCCCCTAATGTAAAAATATGTAGCCCAAATTATTTATTTCCCATGTGTTTTTTTTTTATTCTTGAAATTGTCAGCGTGGATTCAATTATTTGGTTTGGGTTGAAAAGGGTTGAAACAAGAACAACACATGACAAAACGCATGGAGAATGTATATAATTGGGCTTTATATTTGCACATAATAGGGTAGAGTAAAGTATAGCAGAAGTGCACTCAAAATGTGTTACCTACAATTTTTTTGCATATTATGAAGCAAGAATTGCTTTTTTTAACATAGTTCTGTTTCAATCAGGGGCTTAATTTTTCTATCGGACAGGGGGATAACTGCCCCCTCTAGACCCCAGTTTGTTCCCCCCCTCTCCCCCGCTGAAATTTATTTTCTTCAAGTCTTGTCAAAACTAAGATAAGCCTGCATAATTCAAGCATCCAGAGAACTGGGTGAGGAGTCTTTATTATATCTTTACCTTTATGGTACTATGTGGCCCATTTCTGAGTGGTATTTTCACTTGATTTGGAAAAATTGGCTCTAACTTTGCCCCCTCCCCCAGGATTTTGACAAAATAACGCCACTGTTCTCAATAACCCCAATACTTGGCTAAAACCAACAAGGCTTTTTGAATGACATGGAAATAGCAGAAGAGCGTCCTCTTTGGAATTTTCTAAACTTTAAAACTAAAGCTTTTACCTAATTTATAAACTTTCAAAGATAAAAAGCCCCTTGTCTAGAAATTCCACATGCTTTGAAATCCAACTTTTTCTGCTGGTTAAAATTGGTTTCAAACATTGCTTCTTTCATTGTAAGTAGTAAGCAATCAGATTAGCAACGCTTCTTGACTACTAAGGTCCCTGCGTTGGCTCTGCAGTGCTTTTTTTTTCGAAACTAACCTAGGTACCGATTTCTCTCCCTAAACAACAAAAAACAATAGTTTAAATATCGTCAGCGCATTGAAAAACCATGCTAAGCATTCATTACTGTATAGCAGTATCTTGAATTAACCCATACAAAACAGGTTTTCTGTTACTTCTCCCGTTTGACATATATGAAAGAGTGCATATAACATAAAAGTACCCTAAGGTCCTTGCGTTGGCCCTGCAGTGTTTTGCTAGATTAAGGTTTGACCTCTGGGTCCCGTATTTCCCAGCAAAGGTTGAACCCACTATACCACTGATTTTCATTATACTTTTCTTCTGAAAAATTGACATGAAATATCTCTGGAAATTGAAAGAACATGGTAGACTATGTGGGAAAAGCGGGAAAAATTACCAACATATATGGTGGCCTAACCTAGGCCCAAGTAAAAACTTAAAAATAGGAATTATGGGCTTTAAATTACATAGCAACTCCTTTATAAGTTCTTATGAACATTTAATTGTCTAATAAAAAAAAAAAAAAATATTGCAGTTCTCTGATTTTTAAACCTGACATGAAACTTCAAACATGTTTTTTTTTTTTCATATGACAGTGCCTCGGGGTTCTTTAATTGCATTAATAAAACACTGTCTCTTATGGTAAGTCTGTCAGTAAAATTCTAGTTTAGCTACTTTCCACTCTCTTGGAAATGGGTTAGATTAGAAAATTGAGACTTTCAGTAATGAATCCAGGGCCAAAAACATAGTCTGGGAAGGTATTGCCCAGCTTCTATGTTAACCCTTTTCTAATTTCTAAGTCTTACAAATTTGCCTACTAGACTACCTATTGAAATTTTGATAAGACAACATTTTACCTTAAATTTCAGTTATAAGTTTCTTCTTCTTAGGCTTTAGGCCTAATTCTAAAAATGAAATTCTTATTATTTGAGTAGAATTTTGAGCCATATCAATGTTAATTGTCAAAATTTAGAAAATGTATTTGCATATCTTTAAAACCTTATAAGCTGGGATTGAACAAAGTTGTGAAGCTGAAAACAGTTTTGTCTTACTTCATTTCAGCAGAAGATTAAGTTTCATTTTCCTAAACTAAACCCTTACCAAGATAATAAAAGTAGCCAAACTATACCAGTCTGTCTGTAAACAATAACAGCCGGCAATTTGACAACTTACCCAGAAAGAAATAGCAGCCTTTCTAAGGCAGGGTTGCCACTCGGCTGTTTTTTTTGAAGCTACTTTGGGTGGCAAAATAGTGTCAATTTTGTATAAAAAGTGTCATTTTCTAAAAATTTGCCGTTCGCGACGCTTCGCGTCGCTCGCTCTCATATCAACAGGCTTTTTATATTGAAAATATTGGCCAATCCGCTTGGGATCATCCCCGCGTGGTTACCTGCATCTTTAAAATCTCCAACATGAAATGTCAGATCTATTGTCATCTATCAACTATAAAAAAGAAATTTAGATTTTACTTAGTCGGTGCTGATTTCCGGCTTTGTGCAGCACTTCCATTCTTGTCAACTTTCCAGCCCCCCTCCTAAAATCCCGCTAAAACAAAAATGGTGCTTACTGTATGAAATGGGAACTCGTCCCACAGAGTACTTTCTTCTCTTTTATAAAGTGGGAACTCGTCTCACACAGTACTTTCTTCTCTTTTTTTCTGAGCAGTCTTTATTCTTAGCGTGAAAAAGGAACTGAACTTTCAACTAAGTTGAACAAAATGACTATGTCAAGATTTTGATTAAATGTTTTCGGGAAAATGGCGGGTGTGAGAGGGGGTTAGCTACCCTCAGATGACTTTCGAATATTGTAAAGGGCACTAGCCCTTTAAGTTTCTGACCAAACTTGCCCTTTTTGTAGTTTCTATAACAAAAATTTCTATAAAAACCATACATACCCCCGAGGTATAACTTACAACCCTTGCTCTGAGGGGCTTATCATCCTCAAAGATCTAATTTTCAGAACTTTAAACTATACTAAGCAAAAGATATATATCAAAATTTTTATTGGTTTTATTTGGGGAAATGGTCGGCGTGAGAAGGGAGCTAGTTACTCTTAAATAAATTTTGGCTATTAAAAAGGGCACTAGCTCTCAATTTCCAATCAAATGAGCCCTTTTCGAAGTTTCTACGACAAAGCTTTCAATAAAAACCTTATATGCCCCCAGGGCATAACTTATAACCCTTGCCCTGAAGACTTTGGGGGGAGTGTCCTGCTCAAAGACAAAATTACAAGAACTTTCAACTACGTTGAACTAAATGGCTATCTCAAAATGTAGATTGGATGTTTTTGGGCAAATGGTGGCCTTGGAAGGGGTGTTAGTTGCCTTCCAATCACTTTCGACTATTAAAAAGGGCACTAGCCATTTCAATTTCCAATCGAGTTTGCCCTTTTTGAAGTTTCTGCGACAACGCTTTCTATAGAAAACCTCATATGCCCCCAGTTACAACCCAACTTACAACCCTTGCACTGAGGGCTGTGGGGGGGGGGGGGTGTCATCCTCAAAGGCCTAATTTCCAGAACTTTCAACTACGTGAACAAAATGGCTATCTAAAAATTTTAATTGGTTGTGTTTGGGGAAAATGTGGGCAGGAGAGGGGGGTTAGTTGCCCTTTAATCATTTTCGACTATTAAAAAGAGCACTAGCCCTTTGAATTTCCAATCGAATGAGCCTTTTTTGAAGTTTCTACGACAAAGCTTTCTTTAAAAAACCTTATATGCCTCCCAGGGCATAATTTAAAATCCTTGCCCTGAGGGCTGTGGGGAATTTCCTCCTCAAAAACATAATTTCTATCTGGAAATCAAGTACTAAACTGCCCTGGTCTAAATCCGAAAAATAAATAAATAATAGATTGTGCCAATATCGTTCTTTACTTAGGCAGCACTATTGCGCTGCCTATGATTTAATAACAAGGTATTCTGAAAAAAAAAGATTTTCGAAGAAAAGTAAAAGGCTAAGTTAAGCCAAAGATGAGTAGAAACAAAGTCATATTATAATTCAAACTTAAAATGAACAGAAATCACTATTAGTTAATGAATGAAACGTAAAAGCAACAGAAATTACAATGTATAATATAAGTCAGCTCAAAGCGGACGTAAATTCCCACAAACATGATTAGGGCAAATGCTTTTTAAGGATTATGAAAGCCAGAATACCGTTTGCACTTTGCTGAAAACAATTTTTATTTCAATTAGTGCAGTATGATTGAAATATCAACAAAAAAAGAAAACAGAAAGAAAGTCACCATAATAACCGAGATTACTGAAAATGATTGAAGTTAGGTCGATTCTTTAATATGTAATTATAATCAAACCCGGAAGTTTCAGATATTCTGGATTTATAATATTTGCTGCGATACCTACATAAATACAGGCCAGCTGGGTACCAGTACCAGGGACCGAGCGAAACTTGGTCTTCTGGTATCTCCGGGCCGTGGCACCCGGCACGCCTGTATATATGTGATTCTCAAATTATGAATTAGCATCATTATCGTATTGTTCTGTAATATTAAGTCATGAGGTTGCAAATAAGCAATTACAATTGAATTCAAAATTCAGGCGTGAATTCAATTCCGCATTTCTGTTTATCCTTTGCAAAACCATACATTTTATAGGAGTTGTATTGTTCTGGGACTCGTTGTGATTTTCGCCGTTGCTTCTCTTCTGAACGCAGATTTTTTCTACGATTCCAAGCGATCCTCGCCATCACTTGTCTTCTAACTGCAGATTTCGTTGCACATCATTTTCGTTTGTGATTCGTTGTGATAATGGTTATTGCATTCATCCTAACCACAGATCTCACTGTGCTTAATTTTCGTCCATCATTATCTCGGAAATTTTTCCCATGCCTTTTGCTTTAGCTGTTCTAACTCATTCATAATCTTGTATAATTTCACATGACATCACATATACAAAAACTTCCTTTTTCAGCTTTTTACCAATAATTATAGTTTTGCTTTAATTACTTTTTCATATAAGTCAGTAAAACTTAGACATGTTCCATCGCACATACCCTCTGAAGTATCTAAATTAAGCAATAGCATAATCATCGTGTTATTCTTTAATTTTAAGTCATAGATTGGCAAATCATCAGTTGAATTAAGGAAATATGGTGTGTATTTAATTCCCCTTTCCTGTTTATACTTCACATTCGCTAAAACAACAAGTTTAAGCATAGGCACTGTTCTATTTTTCTAAAAAAAAACAGAAAAAAAGAGGGCTTGAATGAAACGGAACAGAAACAGAACAGGCCAAAAAAAAACAACAGAAGACCTGTTCCTATTTCTTTTCTTTTATTGGAAACCAATTTCCAATATTCAAATTTGAAATTCTTGAAATCTTTAAAAATTCTTACAGAATCTAGTCATTTCCTAGTCGAATTTATTAAATGTGCAAGCTAAGTTCAAGGTCTCTATAAATCATGGAGTTTGAGGCTCAGGCTGTAAGAGAATCAGAACAGCCAAGTGACTGTGATACCTCTCAAAAAAAAAAAAAAAAAAAAAAAAAAAAAAAAAAAAAAAAAAAAACAAGACCTGTTAATATTTCTGTTCTCTTATTGGAAACCAATTTCCAATATGCAAATTTGAAATTCTTGAAATCTTTAAAAATTCTTATAGAATCTAGTCATTTCCTAGTCGAATTTATTAAATGTGCAAGCTAAGTTCAAGGTCTTTTTAAATCATGGAGTTTGAAGCTCAGGCTTTAAGAGACTCAGAACAGCCAAGTGACTGTGATACCTCTCAACGTGGTGGAAAAAACACTCCTCTTCCTCCACCTTCATCACCAAGTATGAATCACGGCCTTATAGTCTTAAATGGTCCTCTCACACTGAGCAGCTTTTGTATCATCTCGACAGTTTGCTTCAAGCAGAATGCTTTGTGGATGTAATTCTGGCATGCGAGGATGCCACGTTTAAAGCACATAAAAGTTGTTTTATCTGCTTGCAGGTATGTTCGAATACTATTTTAAACTATTTGGAAGGGGATCCATCATAACCAGTGGTGTAATTTTGTCAAAATCATGAGGCAAAGTTGGAGCCAATTTGATCTGAACAGTGCCTCCAGGTTTTCAAAAAGGTGTATCTACTATGTCTCAGAAATGGCTGGGGTTGTTAGGTTGAAAATTGCAGGGAATGTTGAAGGAGGATCTTGAAGTATTATAGATCCTCCCATATGTAGGTGTGTATGTGAATATATATATATATATATATATATATATATATATATATATATATATATATATATATATATATATATATATATATATATATATATATATATATATATATATATATATATATATATATATATATATATATATATATATATATATATATATATATATATATATATATATATATATATATATATATATATATATATATATATATATATATATATATATATATATATATATTCACATACACACCTACATATGGGAGGATCTATAAATTGCATGGGTTATTGCAGGGTTAAATTGCATGATGATGCAGAATACCATCGCGGGAGGATCCTCTATAGGAGGACAACTGCGGTAGGGCGTAAGATCTAGATCTATGGACAACGGCCTCTGCAAATGGCTGCCTCGATCTTTTCGGGGTACCGGCAAGACTAGGGACCTTGCGGTCAACTCTATTCCCACTTGAGGAGTGGCGCCCCTCAACGAAATTATAGCCTAGTAAACGACACACCATTCGCACGAGATTCTGACTAATGGAAAATTCTTCTGGGCTTGGTATGTTTTGATGGGCGTCTTTGGGCTGAAAAACCTCTTCCTAGCTAATTTATCTATTATGGGTTGCCTCCCCGTAGTAGCATAATATTTGTAGGCATGAATTTATAATGAGTCGGAGGTAATAGGCTTTAGACAGTCTCTGCAGGATTTCGACTCTTCTTGATAGAACAGCATCGCCAAAAGCTGAAAACCATGTTTCGCCGAAGGTGGGCCCAAGATTGCACAAAGCCTCCATTCATGGAGGTCCCAGGGACTTTTTGCTGTCCAGTTCTAAGCCGTCTTAAGAACGTCGGTGTACAGTTGAGAAAATATGTGATCCCCGTCCTGCACTGGTATCCGGGATCATTGCTTTTCCTCAGGTGAAAATAATTTCAATGATTTAAAGAACACTAAAATTTGAACTTGGAATGTTACGACTTTAAAAAATGACTATCGTATCGACATTTCGACTGACGAATTCAGACAATTGGAACTGGATTTATTAGGAATTTCAGAAACTCGTATCCCAGGGGTAGGAAGCATGAAATTAGGTGATATAGAATTTGTTTACTCAGGCAGGAAAGATGGGGTACGTAAACTGGAATGAGGGCTCATGATTAATAAGGAAGCTGCTAAGTCTTGTTTAGGCTGGGAAGGTATTAATAATAGAATACTAATTGCTCATTTTATGACTAGAAAGTTCAGGGTATCAGTTATAGTAGTATACGCCCCTGTAGAACCGACTGACGGAGATACTAGTTACTCAGATGAATTTTACTTACAGTTACGGGAGCAAATAGACAGGATCCCAGGTAGAAATATGATGTTATTAGTGGGAGATTTTAACGCCCAGGTTGGTAGAAATAGGGATAGATGGTATCCCAGCCTAGGTAAATTTGGTGAAAAGAAAAGAAAACAGTAATGGATACAGACTTTTGCAATTTTGTAGGTATAACAATCTAGTTATAACCAATACGGTGTTTGGTCATAAAATGGCTTATAAGTTAACATGGTTCACGTGATGGTAAGACAGCAAATCTTATTGATTATGTTCTAGTAAACCAAAAACTGGCAGGATCAATGCAAGATACTAGGGTATATAGGACTGCTGTTATTGATGTTAAAAGTAAAGATCACCTTCTAGTAGGGTCAAGGATTAACCTAAAGCTGAAATTTTTGGAAGGGTAACTACCTCCGGGAATTTTTGATGTTGGTAGACACCAAGATGAAAATTTTGGAGAGACGTTCCAGGAACAGTTGAAAACTAAACTTGAGAGTTTAAAATTTGACAATGTACAAGATGGTTGGAATTATTTTAGAAAAATAATTTGTGAAGTTGCTGAAGGTGTATTAGGGAAGAAAGCTAGAACTGCAGCCAAGAATATTAGTGAAAAAGCTTTATGTTTAACAGAAAGGAGAAAAGACTTGTACAAGAATTATCTGAGTGATAGATCGTATGAAAACAAAAGAAATGTAAATTAAGTGGAGAAAGCATTAAAATATGAACTAAGGAGGTGTGAAGTGGAGGCCATGGATAAAATTGCCGAGGATCCGGAAGATGCAGCTAGACGGCATAATAGTAAAATATTGTACTGGCACGTTAACAAACTGAATGGGAATAGCCAATCCGGACTTGGCTCAGTTAAAGGTAGGAATGGGGTTGCAATTAGCGATAAGGAAAAAACTAAAGAGATGGGCCGAACATTTTGAGAATTTGCTTAACCGAGATAGAGTTGCAGGAAAAAATATGGAGGAAAATGAAAAAGTTTTGGATACCTTGGATGTGAAGGAAGTCTTGTTTTGTGAGGAGGAATTAGCAACAGTACTAAAAGGATTAAAGAATAATAAGACTCCAGGTGCTGACAGGGTAGTAAATGAGTTTCTTAAATATGGTGGCTCTGGGTTTAGAAATAAGTTGCTGATGATTGTGAATATGATTTTTGAAAAAGGGGAAGTACTTAAGATTTTAGGAAAACTTTAATTAAACCACTGTATAGGAAAGGTGCTAAAAGTGAGTGTGGTAATTATCGAGGCATTAGTCTGGTCTCTGTAGGTAGCAAATTACTTAGTAATATATATATATTACTTATAACATAGTAATATATATATATATGTATATATATATTATATATATATATATATATATATATATATATATATATATATATATATATATATATATATATATATATATATATATATATATATATATATATATATATATATATATATATATATATATATATATATATATATATATATATATATATATATATATATATATATATATATATATATATATATATATATATATATGTATGTATATATATATATGTATATATATATATATATATATATATATATATATATATATATATATATATATATATATATATATATATATATATATATATATATATATATATATATATATATATATATTTTTTTTTTTTTTTTTTTTTTTTTTTTTTTTTTTTTATATATATATATATATATATATATATATATATATATATATATATATATATATATTTATATATATATATATATGTATATATAAATAATTTTTCTGCGTTTAGAAATGATATTCGTAAAACTTGGAAGGTAATAAAACTTGGAAGGAACGTTTCTGGTTAATCCAGATCTGCTGATTCTGAACATTTACCCACTTTTGAAATCAGATCATTAGTTTCCGAGTTATCGTCATTTTCATCATCGCGGTCGTACTCTTTTCTGTACACTGAGGTATTAGATGCGCTTAGGGTATCTTTCATGGCTAAATTGATTGTGCTGGATCTGAAAATGTCCTTACTTTTAATATTTAACCATCCGTTACTGAGTTATCATCACTTTCATCATCGCCAGATGTAAACTGTCTTTCATACTTCTACATTAGAAACTCTTATTTCTCCTTAATTGGCAACTGACGACTGGGGTCTGAATGAATGGATCAGTTGCGGGTTTAAAACACAACTCGAAATACCTCATATCGCTAGCAGGTTTAAAAAAGAAAAGAGGAAAATCCACGTGGCACGTACTTTTTAAAGAGAAGACATGAGAAGAGAATAAGTAACGTATAATTTAAATTTAACAAGTGCTGTTTTCTTTTATAAATGTCTTCATATCATGAAATATGTGGCCTACATATAAAGTACATGCAGTCAAACTCAGTCGTTTGTACATAGGCTGCAAGGGTAGAGGGCCAGACCTGGCCAACTTTTTCAAGCACGAGAACCAGCTTTTTCCACCTTCCCTGTCTGAGTACGTCAAGCTACGGTTTGAAGAAAAAATCTGACATAAGTGACTGTTTGACGGCAGAGCCACTGCCCAGCAGTCTCCCAACCGTCGACTCAATTGTACTAAAAGGGTCTGTTCTAGTACACGTCATCGTTCCTAAGCCTGGAATTAGTTTTGGTGAATATGCTCGCTCGAACTTCGCTACCTATATTAGAAAGCAACAGTCCAAAGCTACCGCTCAAAGGATTGATCTTGTCTTTGACATCTACACCACGAAGAAGGTGACATTTGTGTGCTGCTCCATGCCTTCCATCAGGCCTAGTGCGACTATAACTTCATAGCCATCTGAACTGTGGATTCTGATGTAGTTGTGATTGCAACAGCTTTGTTCCAGCAGCTTCAGATTGAAAACCTATTTGTCATCTATGAGCTTGGAGCAAAGACGAAAATACTGCCCATTCCCGATATTACTTATCTTCTAGGACCTGAAAGGTCTCGCAACCTTCTCTGGATGCGATACGACTTCTTCTTTTGCTTTTCATGGAAAGCATGGTGTTTGGAAGACCTGGAAATCTGTGTAATCCATTCTTTCGACTTTCGTTACTCTGAGTACATCAGGAGCCCCGCTCCTAGCTTATCATTTTACAGACATCCAGCGATTCATCGTTGTTCTTTACCAAAAAATCAAACGGCTTGTCTGAAGTGAACAGTCTGCGGAAGGAGCTTTTCACAAAAAAAAAGCCGGAATGGAAAGACTTCCCCCAACCGCGACCACTCTTGATCAGCAAACCAAACACACATACTTGCCGGCCCAGATATGGGCATCATCGTGTTGTCCGGAACTTTCCCCAATGGATCCAGGTTCATACGACTGGGTGAAGTACGACGGAAGCTGGGAGCTTTTATGGAATAATCTTCTTGAGGTAGCAACAATTTGCAGAACTGCTCAAATGTGGCTGTAAAACAAAGTGCAAAAACAGGTGCAAATGTGCAAAAGCTTCCCTTAAATGCACAGATCTCTGTTCGTGCAAAGGTTGTGATAATCAGTACAATCAGTAGTGCAATTTTTGTAGCTTTAATTGTTAGAAGCTGATTTCGACCTGTATTCTGTCCGTGAGAACCTCATTTTCTTTTTTTTTTAGCAATCTTTATGATAAAACAAGTCGAAATCGGCAATTTCCTTCTTATGATCCATGTGATTGTTTAACTATTTTGAAATACCTGAAGGAGTTTAGTATTCTACATTTTATCATCGTAATAGTATTTTTCTTACGTCCGAAGTTCCTTAAGTCAAGCTGTTTGAGTTGAATAAATGATTTTTTTACTGAATGCTTATTGAGGAGATCTGAAACGGTAATTAATTACTTACAGTCAAAAACGTATGATCTTCTTAGGAATATAATAGGGAGGGTATGAGTTCTTGTTAGAGTATGGCATAGAAACCATGGTTATGAAACTGATAAATCCGGAACCAAGAATCCGATTGCTAAAATACCCACATTTTTGGAATCGAGAGACTCGAATTAGTCAGAAAAGAGATCTTAAAGTCGGTCGTCACTCATTCTCAAAATTCGCGATTTTTTCTTTGCGCAGAAAAACGCAAAGTAGCGCGGATAAGCGAAGACAAATTTGAATGTGCGACTTAGTCGATTCTTCACATTTTCCGTAACATGTTCACCAGTTTCTATGCGATTACGATGAAAAATACAAAGTCAGAAAGCGGAAATTACTCAGAAGTGCATGGAGCATAGTGATGAACATGATGATAACTCTGTAACAGGAGTCGGACGAAAAAATTTAGCACATTTTTGGAATCAAAAGAGACAGATTTGTCAGAAACGACCCTCTGATCGAAAAAATTTCCCACTCTGAAAGTCAGCAATTTTTTCCCACGCGGAAAACGCAAAACGGCGTGATAATCGCGTCAGAAAATGTGGTTCTTTCCCCAGTCAGATTCTCCTTATTTTTCAGCACATGTCTGCCAAAATTTCGTACTTTTACCATAAAATGCACAAACCTGACGCTTATGTACCTAACTATTACTTTGTCTTTTGCCTAAGCCGGACATTAGATCCAGTGGCGTAAATTGCTATGGGGCAGGGGGGGGGATTTTTTAATCCCCCTAGTATCTAGTAACTCCCAGTAACTAGTATCTCCGTCAGTCGGTTCTACAGGGGCGTATACTACTATAACTGATACCCTGAACTTTCTAGTCATAAAATGAGCAATTAGTATTCTATTATTAATACCTTCCCAGCCTAAACAAGACTTAGCAGCTTCCTTATTAATCATGAGCCCTACTTCCAGTCTACGTACCCCATCTTTCCTGCCTGAGTAAGCAAATTCTATATCACATAATTTCATGCTTCCTACCCCTGGGATACGAGTTTCTGAAATTCCTAATAAATCCAGTTCCAATTGTCTGAATTCGTCAGTCGAAATGTCGATACGATAGTCATTTTTTAAAGTCGTAACATTCCAAGTTCAAATTTTAGTGTTCTTTAAATCATTGAAATTATTTTCACCTGAGGAAAAGCAATGATCCCGGATACCAGTGCAGGACGGGGATCACATATCTTCTCAAGTCTACACCGAAGTGCTTAAGCCGGTTTAGAACCGGACAGCAAGAAGTCCCTGGGACCTCCGTGAATGGAGGCTTTGTGCAATCCTCTATAGGAGGACAATTGCGGCAGGGCGTAAGATCTAGATCTATGGACAACGGCCTCTGCAAAGGGCTGCCTCGACCTTTTCGGGGTGCCCGCAAGACTAGGGACCTTGCGGTCAACTCTATTCCCACTTGAGGAGTGGCGCCCCTCGACGAAATTATATCCTAGTAAACGACACAGCATTCGCATGAAATTCTGACTAATGGACAATTTTTCTGGTCTTGGTATGTTTTGATGGGCGTGTTCTGGCTGAAAAATCTCTTCCTAGCTGATTTATCTATTATGGGTTGCCTCCCCGTAGTAGAATAATTTTTGAAGACATGGATGTATAATGACTAAGAGGTAATAGGCTTGAGATTGTCTGTGTATGACTTCGACTCCTGTTGATAGAGCAGCATCGCCAAGTGCTGAAAACCATGTTGTGCCCGAGAAGGGCCCAGGATTGTACAAAGCCTCCATTCACGGAGGTCCCAGGGACTTCTTGCTGTCCGGTTCTAAGCCGGCGTAAGCACTTCGGTGTAGACTTGAGAAGATATGTGATCCCCGTCCTGCACTGGTATCCGGGATCATTGCTTTTCCTGAGGCGAAAATAATTTCAATGATTAAAAGAACATGAAAATTTGAACTTGGAATGTTACGACTTTAAAAAATGACTATCGTATCGACATTTCGACTGACGAATTCAGACGATTGGAACTGGATTTATTAGGAATTTCAGAAAATCATATCCCAGGGGTAGGAAGCATGAAATTAGGTGATATAGAATTTGTTTACTCAGGCAGGATGGATGGGGTACGTAGACAGGAAGTAGGGCTCATGATGAATAAGGAAGCTGCTACGACTTTTTTAGGCAGAAAAGTTATTAATAATAGAGTACTAAGAGTCTCGCCTATCACGAAGAAGTCCAAGGCATCTGCTATAACAATGTACGCCCCTGTACAACTTATCTATGGAGAAGCTGGAGACTCGGATAACTTCCACTCACGGTACAAAGAGAGAATAGGCAAGATTTCAATCCCAAACATGATAGATTTACTGGGAGATTTTAACGCCCAGGTCGGTGGAAATAGGTATAGATAGTATCCCAACCTAGGTAAATTTGGTGTAGGAAAAGAAAACAGTAATGGATACAGACTTTTGCAATTTTGTAGGTATAACAATCTAGTTATAACCAATACAACTATAACTCGGATCCCCGGATCCTCAACGCCTCACTCTTTACGCTAAATTTGTTTTATTGTTTTAAAAAATAAAGTTGTGACACAGACACAACTTTTAGCGTAAAGAGCGAGGCGTTGAGGAGGGGATAGGCCCTTTCATATACGGAATAATTTCTGTTCGTCTTAAGTTTTAGTGTCGCTCCTTACTTTCAATTTAAAAAACGTGTTTTTTTATTTAATTTCTGATCGTTTTTTAGTTAATGCAGCTTTTATTTTGGCTCGCCGTCATTGAATAAGTAAACAAAATTTGCATAAAAATTTTCATTTTCTTTTGCTAAACGGCTGTCTCTAAATTTGGTTCTGACGTAATTTACAAATTAACTTACGTAACGAACTTCTATATTCGTATATTTTTCTTTTGGCAAAAAATACAAAGTTGCAGATTTTTGCAGATATGAGCTTGAAAACCTATATTATAGGGTTTTCTGATACGCTGAATCTGACGGTGTGATTTTCATTAAAATTTTTTCACTTTTAGGGGATGTTTCCCCCTCTTTAAAAAAATCAGGTAAATTTTCTCAGACTCGTAGCCTTTGATGAGTAATACTAAACTTAATAAAATTCATGTATTTAGAATCAGCATTATAAGCCCAATCTTTTGATACATTTATTGACATCAAAGTTCCGTTTTTAAAAGTTTCAATTACTATTGAGCCGTATCGCTTGTTTTTTTTATTGTTTTTTTTTTTATTAAGTATATGTTATTACGTATATGAGGGGGTTCTCCCCTTAGTCAATACCACGCTCTTTACGTTAAAAGTTAAAAAAAATTTAATTCACAAACCCCTGAATCACAAAGGCCGTTTAATTAGAATAGATAACTCTTTTGAAAGCACTAAAAAAACTGTAGCGTAAAGAGTGAGGTATTGACTTGGGAGAGAACCCCATCATATACGTAATAATTTCTGTTCATTTTAAGTTCTAATGTTGCTTCTTACTTTCAGTTGAAAAAACTTGTTTCTTTTTAATTTAATTTCTAATCGTTTTTTAGATATGCTTGGAAATCCGGCGCCCCCTTCATAAAAATGTCCCTTACCCCAAAGAAACATCCTCCACGGAAAGATTCTCCCGAGTATCCCCTCCTCCAGCCCCCCCCACCAGAAAAAAATTCTTCCTGAAAATGTCTGTATACTTCCCAATAGCCAATACAATATGTAAGCAATGGGCAAAGTTCATAACTTGCAGCGCTTCCCCTGGGAACTGTGGGCGATTAAGTCATCGTAAAAGACATATTTATTATTTTCGACTATGCTGAACGAAATGGCTATCTCAAAATTTGAATTGGGTGACTTTGAGAAAAAATGAGCGTTGGAGGGGGCCTAGTTGCCCCCCATTTTTTTGGTCACCTAAAAAAGGCACTAGAACTTTTAATTTACGTTCCAATGAGCCCTCTTACGATATTCTAGGACCGCTGGGTCAATACGATTACCCCTGGGAAAACAAACAAATAAACACGCACCCGTGATCTTTCTTCTGGTAAAAAATGCAAAATTCCACATTTTTGTAGATAGGAGCTTGAAACCTCTACAGTAGGGTTTTCTGATACGCTGAATATGATGGTGAGATTTTCATTAAGGTTCTATAATTTTTAGGGGGTCTTTCCCCCTTTTTTCGAAAATCTGCCAAATTTTCTCAGGCGCGTAACTTTTGATGGGTAAGATTAAACTTGATGAAACGTATATATTTGAAATCAAAATTAAAATTTAATTCTTTTGATGTATCTATTGGTACCAAAATTCCGTTTTTTAGAGTTTTTGTTACCATTGAGCCGGGTCGCTCCTTACTTACAGTTCGTTACCACGAACTGTTTGATACCAGACAAATACAAATGATTAGTGCTATGTACGAGAATAACACTGCTGCGGTTAAGTTAGGAAATGAGGTTAGCATCTGGTTTTGTATTAAATCAGGAGTTAAGCAGGGTTGTGTTCTATCCCCCTTTGTATGGATTATTTTGATGGACTATGTTTTAAGGAGCACAGGAAAGGCAATGGGAGACCACGGGATCAAATGAGGAGGAAAAAAGTCTCCTGGACTTTTATAAAAGTCTCCTGGACCTTGGATTATGCTGATGATTTAAGCATCCTAGATGAAAGTGTGTGCAAAATGAATGAATGTTTAGAGGTTTTGCGAGTTCAATGTGCTAGAATTGGTTTGAAAATTAATGTTGGGAAGAATAAGTCTAGGAATAAGGCTAGGAATAAGTGAAGATGAAAAGGTGACGTTAATAATGAAAAGATTGATCAGGTGGGCAGCTTCACTTACCTTGGTAGTATTATTAGTAAAGATGGTGGGAGCAGTGAAAATGTTAAATATAGAATGGCCAAGGCTTAGAGTGTTTTTTCGCAGTTTAAAATAGTTTGAAAGATAAGGAAGACAAGTCTGAAAACCGAGATTAGAATATTAGAAGCTACAGTGATGACAGTGGTCAAATATGGCTCTGAAGAATGGACGCTCCGAAAAGCGGATGAAGATTTGCTAGATGTTTTCCAGAGAAATTGCTTAAGGATTGTTCTGGGTACCCGGCTGACTGACCGTATTTCAAACAATAGGCTATACGAAAAATTTGATTCAATACCGCTCTCTAGGGATAAAATGAAAGAAAGGTTGAAGTGGCTAGGGCATGTTGTGCGGATGAAGTATGACAGATTGCCAAAGATGGTTCTTTTCGGCCAACCATCTAGAGCTAAACGGAAAGCTGGTCGTCCCCGTCTGGGGTGGGAGGACGTCAAAAAGAAAGATTTAAAGGAAATGGGAACTTCGTGGGCGGGTGTAAAAAGGAAGGCTTTGAATAGATTGGGGTGGAGGAGGAGCGTGCATAGCTGTGTTGGCCTCAGGTGGCTTGGTGCTGCGGTGAGTTGTTAGACGTAGTAGTAATAGTACTAGTATTTATCACAACCTGAATATAATAAGTTTCACGAGAACTCTCGCCACTCCCGGTAAATTTTTCTTTACGATGTCTCCAGGGACTAGGGCATAGGAACAGTCAACTAGCATTTTAAGTATCAATATGAAAGCACCTTTATAATAAAAAACGAGCATTTAGTGTATCAGCGTGAAAGCACATTTACAATCAAATATTAGTTGGAATAAAATAACTAAAATGAGGAAGTGCGTCCAAATTCAATTTATGTAATGATGTAACATAAATTTAAGTAAGAAAAAAAAAGTGAAATTAGATTGTGATTTTGCTAATGATTACATAGGATTAAAGATAATCAAAATTTTGGTATCAAATTTTTTTAGAATGATAATTATGTATGAATATTCATTGGTCCATTGCCAAGAGTTCAAAAGAAAAAAAAAGAAAAATATGAACGGAAATGTTAGAGCGCATTTTTGCGTCACTGGCCCAGTCACTGAAGAGGTTACTAGATATTCTTGTGGGACACCAGTGAGCTCATTGGATATTTTTGCGTTGCTGAGTCATTGTGTAATGTCACCAGTGAGCTTTTCAGTCACTGGGCTTCAAGAGCTCCAGTCACGGAAATCGATGAAAAGATGCGCAAAGTTAAGATAAGAATCTTAACTGACAGAAAAAGGATATCGATGCATATCTACATTGACAGTTTTCCTTCCAGTAAATATTCTGAAAAAAATTCTTTTTTTGTAAAATAGTGCTACGTAGCAAAAAAAGTGCCACTTTTGCTAAAAAGTGTCCTAATAGTGTCAGGTGTCCCAAAAAGTGCCATTTAAAAAAAAGGGTCAAAAGTGACATTAAAGTGTCACCGGTGGCAACCCTGTTCTAAAGTTCATTTTTCTTCAAAGGCCTGTTCAGGGTTGCCAGAAAGTCAAACAAAAAAGAAGCCCGAGCCTTTGAAAAACAAGCTAAAATACGCCCGAGCCTTTGAAAACCAAGACTGCCATCATGGTCAGTTCATAAAGTTCTAAAATTGCTCAAATTTGTGTTTCACAACAATTTTCGAAGCTAAAGTCAAAAAAATTCTGTGCGTGTCGTGGCTTGCGCCGCGACACGCGCAAGGCCCGATAAGTGTAGTTGGATTAGTTCTAGATCAGCTTTTTTTCCGGTTATTTCAAACTTAGCCCCAATCGAAACAAACACGGCAAAAAGGTGGTCCCGATTAAATGAAACTTTGTGCAAATATCTCAAAACAAATACGGAAAAATGCGGTCCAAACTTTTTTCTGATTCCTTAACCTTTTTTCAAAATCCTCAGCATTTCATCAATGACGAAATTAAAAAATTGTATTACGTAAGTGCTACAAATTGAAGCACATGCTACAGTGCTACACATGATGAAATAGCGCTAAAATAGTTCTTTTGTGCTATAGTCAAGTTTTGCCCCTAATCTAATTCTACTTTTACCTTGGCTGCTTTCCCTTTTTTTATCCTGCTCCACTTTCACAGAAGAACAACGATTTATGTGATCTGCCAAAATTCATCTGTTTTTAGCTGCAGTTTTTTGCGTCATAATGGTTAAACAGCTGTGAACTCTTTTTATTAACTTTTAGAATTTAATATGACTTATTCCAATGAATACACTAGTGACAACCACAAGCCGAAGACATACAATACCTTTGTTTATTATCGCATAACAATTTTTGGTACACGTTATTTGGTACAGTTGCAACACAATATTTAAAGACAACTTTATGATTAAAGTCAGGCCTAAAAAAAACAAAAATACGTGAGGTTTTTAAAGGTCATCAAAGGTCAGTGCCCTCTATTGGGGAAAGGTGTAGAGATGGGTTGGCTACTTCAAAATATCTTTCAAGGACATACTTTAGTCTGTAAACCCATCCCAGAAAGCTTCATTTTTGTAACCTAACCCTTTCCCAAGATAGCAACAAATAGCTTGTCTAGAATTTTACCATATATAATTCAGACTATATATTTGCATGGGCACCCATATAGGGGAACAAGGGGGGGCACCTTCACCTGAGTACTCTTAGCATCATTAGTTACAGTAACTGTAGTTGTAATACTAAAAGTATACACATAGTGCCTTTTGGCTAGTTAAAAATCCCCCACAATGTAATCTTAAAGATCTAACTTATTGATATAAGTTGTTCTTTGCGATATAGTACCGTATTATCGGGCAACAGTTCACTGAGAACAAGAAATCATGGTGAAGTCTAATTAGACCGGACGACGTGCACCTAATACTTCCCTGACACTGCATGACTGGCACTCTTACTATACTTCGTTATACGGAGACGAGAATCTTGCCATAACCAACCAGTATGAAAAGGAAGTCACCAAATGTCTTGCACGCTTCTCGGAACAGCGCTGTGTTGTTCCCATATCCCTGGAAAAGATCAAAATCGCGGTCAAAAAGGCACTTTCCAAAGGAAAAAATGGGACAGATTCCGACGGTCTCACAACAAAAAATCTCAAGCACTTACCTGAAAGTTTCTATTCCCACCTTCAGCTTATCTTTCAGATGTACATCCCCAGGGGTTTTGCACCAAACAGTTTCCTGAAAGGAGTCATCACTTCTATCGCCAAGAAAGGAAAAGATCCCAATGACTGTAAATCTTACAGACCCATAACAGTCTCTTGTATCCTGAGCAAAGTGTTTGAGTACGTGATCTTTTCCGAGCTGGATACTGGAGATTTCGGGGATAATCGACTTGGATTCCAGAAAGGTCTCGGTTGTCCAGAGGCTCATCGCCTTCTTGCTAACGTACTTATGGACTCAGAGAGAAACAAGTGGCCTCTCTATATGTGTACTATAGATATTTCAAAAGCGTTCGACAGCGTCAACCACATGCAAACAATGAATGCTCTATTGCTGAGTGGTGTAAGTGCGAGCATAGTGAAAACATTGAAATTTTGGTACGAAAATTCAATAGTTTCAGCCAAATGGAAAGATAGAACATCAGGTCCCGCCAAAATCAAAAGAGGCCTAAGGCAAGGGAGCGTTCTTAGTTCTCTCATTTTCAAACATGCGATTTCCAAGATTCTGGACCGCATCTCGCCCTCCCTTCTACTTCACGGTACCGACATGTCTGACCTTGCATACGTTGACGATGTCCTTCTGTTCAATAGATCGAAAGCTGACTTACAATATAACCTGAGTCAACTCCACAGTGACTTTCTTTCTATCGGACTCTCTATTAATATAGAGAAATGCGAGCTTTTAACCTTCAACGCACCTAAAAGTGAATCTGTGACCCTCGGAAATCATGCAGTCCCTGCAGTGTCTTAACTACGATATCTGGGTATCATGATTGCAGAAACGATCGGTAAAACCAGGCAATCCATCGTCAAGTAAACAACCACCGTTATTAAACGTGCTTACGGGTCTGTAGTGCCGAATCGCGGACGCTACTCCAGGAAATCTCTAGCCTCAATTTATCGTTCAGTTTGCCAGCCACATGTAATCTACCTTGCCGGTGCATCCCATGTGCTGACAGTGAGAGACTGTGAAAAAATCCGAAAGTGCTACTATAAGTATGCAAAATTTTTACTGTATGTATCCGAGCGATACCAGAATTATCGACTGGAAAAATATGGACTTACGGAGCCATCCAAGCAATGGTCGACCATTCGGGACAATTCAGTGTTCAAAGTCAGATTGATGAGACGTCGTTTTTCACCTGCATTTGTTTGAGTTTCGTATCTTTATTTTTATTTTATTTTTAAGTTGTAGATGGTGGGTAATTAAATTATTATTATTATTATTGCTTTGTCACTTTTTTGAAAGTCCACATGCTCATATTTTGTTTTGATTTAGTTCAATGTCTGCCTGAATAAATCTTGTATTTGACTACTGAGGACATTGTTATATTCTCTTTGGACTATGGCTCTGAGGGTTTGTGGGGGGGGGAGGGCATTCTCAAAGTAATAATTTCTGGCCATTTAAACTACGCTGAACAAAATGGCTATCTCACTCTTTTTAGTGGCGGTGCATGGAGAAGGGCTGGCTGTGGCGGAGGGGGACATGGTTGCCCTCCAAGAGTATCTTTTTAAAGTTCCTATAACATTTCTTTCTATAAGAAGTACCCTGGCCTAAAAAACAAAACAATATATTGTGCCCACATTGCTCCTTACTTAGGCAGCACTATTGTGCTGCCTATGATATTTTGTTTTGAGATTTTATTTATATAGCACTGGAAGTGCCAATTAGACCAGGTGAGCCCCTCCTATAATTCAGCCTATGGGCACCCATGTATATTTGCACATTATTGGGGGGGGGGGTAAAGTATAATAGACTTGCAGTTAAAAAGTGTTTATTACAACAGTCTAGAGAAGGACATGTAGAAAAGGAAACATGTTAAGAAAAAAATTCATAATATGCAGAATAATTTTAGATAACACATATTGCTTGTATCTCAGCTATACTTTATTCCTAACTCCTTCCCCTAATGTGCAAATATATAACCCAAATTAGATATTTCTAATGCATTCTGCCTCCCATCAGTAACTTGTTTTTCTGGTTTTGCTTTGTCATAGTTGTTTAAATTTACTGGTACAATGGATGAATTTCAGGCATGTATTTGCAAATTAAGGGGGATGGCCTGGGGGTAATGTATAGCAGGGCTACAAGCAAGATATCAGCAACAATTATTTCTGTATATTAATTATCAAGTATGAATTGTTTTCTTAACATGTTTCCTTCTCAAGGTATATACCATTACAAGTAGGGAAATATGCATTTTAAAAAGTATAAATTATTATCAAGACATGAATTTTTAGCAACAGCTCCAATTCTAGACTAAGACTAGGCCACAAAAAGATTTGGTCAGATCTGTCAAATATATATAAATGGATGGATTGGCATAAAATTCAAGTCTTGCCTTAATCTGAGCAGCAATAAATTCCCTGTAACTTGTAAGACTCCTAACGTAGAGCCACCTCAGCCATGCGGAAATAAATTCCTAATGGAGAAGCGTTTCAGAAAAGACAGTGTTCAACCCGCTAACGGAGGGCTTTTTGTTTTTTTGGTGAATAACCACGACTGAGCCACCGTGACTCTGAAATTTTCGTTTGGTTCCAAACTTTCAGTCAAAAAAAGCCCAATATAAGCCCATTTTGTACAAAAAAGGCCACTTTCCCGCCCCACGGCCCCCACGCCCACTCCAAAATTCTGCCCACCCCAGAAGGTTAAAACAAGCCCACGAAGTGGAAAAAAAGCCCATCTGGCAACACAGCGCCTGTTGTTTACTGATAATACTTGAATATTGAATTCTTAGCCAACCAACACAATCGAAACGCTATGAAACTATTGAAATGATTTCGCTTCTCACTGATTGCTGAGTGGACAAATTTTAACTCTGCTGTTGACGTTACACATAAAGTAATTATTTATGCACGACGACAGACAAACGCTATATAGTTATTTGGTCTTTGGGTTTGGAGAGGGATCAGATTAAAGATAGTTTTCGGTACTGTTCTATTAGCTGGGAGATCGGCGAGAAGTGATGTTTGGTTAATGCTAATGAAATAAAGCAAAATATGGTGAAATAATAATGGTTTAGAAACGAATTTCAGCTATATGTTTGCACATTAGGAGGTTGGGGGTAAAGCATAGCATTTATTAAATACGTAACCTAACCTAGGTACCTTTTTTCCCCTAAACCCAAAAAAACTAAAGTTTAAAAGTACTTGTGCATTATATCTAACCCACCGCTATACACAAAAGAAGTCAAGTTTAGTTAATGCTAATGAAATAAAATAAAATAGGATGAATAAATGATAGTTTAGAAACAAGTTTGGGCTATATGTTTGCACACTGGTAAAGCATAGCATATATTAAATACGTAGCCTAACATAACCTGGTTACCTCCCCCCCTAAATCACAAAAACAACATTTTAAATATTGTAAATTCAAAAAGGAAACCACACTTTGCAATCCATTTATCTAGCAAACACCCGTTTGTCTGGTTTTTCCATGTACAGTCTATAGCGCTGGGTTAGATATAATGCGCCAGAATTCTCCGTTGAAAGAACTTGTTTGACTAGTTTCTTTTATCATCTTCACTGTACAATATCTCGCGGGTCTCCCAGCTAATAGAACAGTACCTAGTTTTCAACTGATTATGAAAGAAGCTAAATACATTTGGGAGGAGTGGGGATTTACAACCAAACTTGAAAATATGAGTACTTTATTGCATCAGTGGTGGCATTATACTAATTGTGAGGTGAAGAGATTTGAGGTGACAAAGAGAAAGCCGCAACAAAACACACAGCTAGGACACGTCTGAACTTCCCCAATTATTAAAACATACTTCTACTACTATTAACAAATAGTTAGAGCACCAGTCTGCCTTAGACCAGCACGCTCCTCCTCCATCCCTACCTGTTCAAAGCCTCCTTCATTACACCCTCCGAGGAAGCTGTCTTATTCCTTAAATCTTTCCTTTCAAAGCCTCGCACTTTACGCTAAAGTTTTTAATTGTTTAAAAAAAATAGAATTGTGAGAAAGTCAAACTTTAGTGTAAAGAGCGAGGTGTTGAGGAGGGGCAGCCCCTTTCATATACGGAATAATTTCTGTTCGTTTTAAGTTTTAATGTCGCTCCTTACTTTTCTCGAAAGTTGTTTAATTTTATTTACGAACGTTTTTATTAGTAATTAAAAAAAAAATTAAAATAAAAGTAAGGAGCGATATTAAAACTTAAAACGAACAGAAGTTATTCCGTATATGAAAGGGGCCGTCCCCTCCTCAACGCCTCGCTCTTTACGCTAAAGTTTTAATTGTTTTAAAAAATTAAGTTGTGATACAGAGTCAAACTTTAGCGTAAAGAGCGAGGCGTTGAGGAAGGGATGGTCCCTTTCATATACGGAATAATTTCCGTTCGTTTTAAGTTTTAATATCGCTCCTTAGTTTCAGTTTAAAAAACTTGTTTTAGTTATTTAACTTCTGATCGTTTTTTAGTTAATGCACTTTTATTTTGGCTCACCGTCATTGGATAAGTAAACACAATTTTCATAAAAATTTTACTTTTCTTTTGCTAAATGGCTGTCTCTAAATTTGGTTCTGACGTGATTTACAAATTAACTTACGTAGCGAATTTCTATGCTCGTATATTTTTCTTCTGGCAAAAAATACAAAGTTGCAGATTTTTGCAGATATGAGCTTGAAACCTTTGTAATAGGGTTTTCTGATACGCCAAATCTGACGGTGTGATTTTCATTAAAATTCTTTCACTTGTAGGGGATGTTTCCCCCCTCTTTAAAAAATCAGGTAAATTTTCTCAGGCTCGTTGCTATTGATGAGTAATACTAAACTTAATAAATTTTATATATTTAGAATCAGCCTTATAGGCCCATTTTTTATACCTTTATTGACATCAAAATTCTGTTTTTAAAAGTTTCGACTACTATTGAATCGTATCGCTTGTTTTTTTGATTATTTTTTTTATTACGTATATTTTATTACGTATATGAGGGGGTTCTCCCCTTAGTCAATACCACGCTCTTTAGTAGCAATGACAGCACCAGCACTGATTACACATAATTTATTCAAGGATTATCGATCGAGTCTAATGGGGTCAAGGTCAATTGATTTGTTGTTGTTCGTCTTGGTGTAATGACTCCAGGGGGAAGTTTGCACATTTGCATTGATGAGAAGAGATTTATTGCTCGACTAGAGGGGGAAGTTGATTTCGGAGAAATTGATCTTTGGGGGAACCAGTGGGGGTTGGGGCTCTGGGGGAGAGGTGGGTCTTAGGGGGGCCTTTGGGGGCCCGGTGGCTCTGGGGGGCATCTGGGGGTCCGGGGGTATTTGGGGGCCCGGGGGCTCTTTGGGGGCCTGGGGGCCCTTTGGGGGCTTGGGGGCCTTTGGGGTCCGGGGGCCCTTTGGGGCTGGGGTAGGGGGGCCCTCTGTGTTTGGGGTAGGGGATCTTACAGAACAGTTCAAATGGAACTTGGGTCTTATAACAATCAAAGAGTTTCACGTAAAATCATCTTCTAAAATCATTTTCTAAAATGTCTCAAACTGTTTCGCCTAAATCATCTTCTGAAATGTCTCAAACGGTTTCGCCCCAATAATCCCCTAAAATGTCTCAAACGGTTTCGCCCAAATAATCCCCTAAACGTAATTTCTGCGTGTTCCTATGTTTTGGCATCCCTGCGCTGTCACATTTGAAATTCCTAAGAAACCCTTTCCCGCGTAAAATATATTCAATCTGTCTTCATCTCGAAGGTGTTCCTAGCTACACTATTATGGCTTTGATAGAATATCAATTTATTGTCAAGGTTTATTTTTTCACAAGTTGTGTAATAAAAACGTTTGATTTCTAAGCCTAGTATATTTCTCGCGAAAGTTTACTTTTTGCTTTACTGAAAAGGGGGGAAGGGGGCTTCTTTGCGATAAATGCTCTCTAGACAAGATTCTGGATAGGGGCGGAGGGGAGTTGGGGTACTAATTTTTCTTCTTTAAAAGGGGGATCATTTTTCTATACTAAATTTTTTCTTCTTTTTAAGGCCAATTTTGAAAAATGTGCGCCCCCTCCATCAAAGAGAGCAAAACAGGGTTAGGCAGCCCCAGCAGTGCCAGCCCCTATGCAGTCTGGTTCAAAACCGAAAAGAGAATGGGTCACAAGGATGGGGAACCCCGCTGTACAAGCCAGGGACATCGAAACCACATCTATGCAAGCCCCTCTTCATCAAGCCTCAATGCTGCCTCTTCAAGTTACAGCCTCGGCTGCACGAGCCCGGTATATCGCTAACCCGGCTGTGAAAGATCGTGGTGGACATGATATGATCCATTTGAACATCAATCATACAGCAGGGCTTTCAGGACAAGATACAATGCCTGGGTCTTCAAGACAAACGATGACTATACAAGGCGAAAATGATCCTCATTCAACACTCCACTGGGAAGCTGCAAATCATAATGTAAGTTTTCAAATATTATTTCCGCTAATGAATTTTCTCCCAAGTCAATTGGAATGTTGGAGAATGTACCGTTTTTCAGAGTAGATAGAGTATTAATATAACATTTGTTGAGGGGTTGTTTGAACAAAATCAAAGCCTACTATACTACTACTGGAATATGGATAGGTAAGCTTTTTTGCCTCTACTTTCTATCCGGTTTTAGAAAAATATCTACCTATCTCTTTTATCTGTCTTAGGCCTGTCTTTTCATCACTTTTCAACACAATATAAGTGTGTGTGTTGGGCCTTTCTTTTCAACATTTTTCAACACAGTAAAAGTGTATCAGATATAATTTTTATCCCCAAAAGGAAATATATCGTTCCCTTTTTTAAATCAGGTCAATTATTGCATACATTCAGCCTGCTAAATTCTCATAGCGAAGCCAACAAACAGCCACTATATCCCGGACATAATTTCCCCATAGTAAATAGCAAAATATTTGCGTTATAAACTTCTTTTCAAAACGAATGCTTAATCTTGCTTCTACAAATATTATAAAAACTATTTTCTATTGGAAAGAGTTGTATATGGCCTGAAAGGGATAGGCTACCAAGTAAAGACCCCGTTTTTTTTTAAAAGCAGATAAAGTGTATTAATATGAAATTTTTTTTGAGGGGTTGTTTGAACAAAATCAAAACCTTATATTTTATCTTTTAGATTGTATTAAGTTGGAACTTCCAGAATATATAGAGTAGGGAACCAAATGCTACTACTAAGCGTGTTTTAAATAATAATTCAATTAAAAAAATAGGGATGATTTAAACATTTTGAAAATAAGCTATTTTCTTTTATAGGTTGTATTGGTACCTTATTCGCCATCATCATCCTCATCAGTTGGAGAAGGAGAAGACTTGCCTCTGGAGCTCTCAAACAATTCAACATGGAATGGTAATACACTGGAAATACCAGATAACATTGTCAATTATTTAGCCGATTTTTTTAATGTTGATTATAGCGCAGTTGAGCAGGGGGACTTGAGTCCAAACACCTTACAGCTTTTAGAGGATTCTAGCCGGGAATTAACAGGGAACCCTCCCCCCACTGATTACATACTTCCACTTCAATCCAATGAAGTGGCTTCGAACAATTTTAATATTCAACAATGTCAGGGAGGGGGTGGGTAATACCCAATTTACATCATTTCCTGACATTCAACTGTCAAATTCTATTTTAAATACGATAGTCATTTACGCTGCAAATTTTGGTGATCCCTTTAGTTCGCTTTTTAGGGGTAATTTTTTGTTTGACCCTATAGAAATTTTTCATGAATATGTAGATAGAATTTTAAGAGGGGGGCATGGGGAAAGGGCAATAGTTTTAAAATATAATCCAGATTTAGAGGGGTGTCAAGGCGTTCAGCGAATCTGTTTAGAAACAGGTCAAAAATGTTTCATGTACGCTTTCCTCATATAGAATTCGAGCCTCTAGCACGTGACGCTACCAAGACGAATTTAGAATATTGGGCTGTGCATGGGAAGGAGGGGTCCGATTTTCCCTCTGTAGATTTCACTTGTTTAGAGAGAAAATACCCAGTAACGCTCAGGTCCATTGATATTTTTGAAAAGGCCAATGCCCATTTAGATATCGGCGTTACTGAGGTTCAATATGAAACCAAATTTGAGGATGGGGTTCGTTCTAAAAAGAAGGGGGTGGTGTTCCCAGTAAGGAAACCGTCGATTGAATTGGTGAAGCACTGGGTTTGGTTGTTGTACACACCACCTAGTGAACCCAATGCAATTGGCCATTATAATCCTATTACAGACATCAGTAGAGTTCTGGGAGGGGTAGGGATCTAGGGGTATGTTTCTACTGTCCAACATGCCTGTCACAATTTCGTAGTGATTTAAAACTACAGAATCACATGAAACATTGTAGACGCTATGGCTATCAGTAAGTGGAAACGGCTTCAGGGATAGGGCCATTTTACGCTTTAAAAATTTTCAAAACACCCTCCTCCAGAGCAATAAAATCTCTTTGGACTGTGAAGCGAAACTAGTGGATGTGAAGGATCCTCGATTTCCAAATCAAATCAAAGAGTATCGAGTCATTGCAGTCTCTTACGCCCACGCGCAAAGAGACAGTTCTAACACTATGCAGTTGTTAGAAATAGTCAAAACGTTGGATGGAGGAGAGTGCATGGTCAAGGCACTGACCAAATTCATTGGCACCGCTAATGGCACTATTTCTCATTTGAGAAATACACATTATCCTATGTTATTGTCTGCAAAGGATCGTCTCACGATTAAAAATAAAAAAATGTATTGGGTTTGTAAGGGCGAGTTTGAAGAGGGGGCTAAAGGGAAAGGGACTAGAGAGAAAAGAGGGGGAAGGGGAAAGTCAGAGACCAAAATCACTTGTGGCAGGAAATATCCTCAGGGGGTAGTAATTTTAGAGGGGTAGCACATCAATCGTGCAACATAAACGTTAGCCAGCAGTTTTTTATTCCAGTTTTTATTCATAATTCAAATTATGATTTAAAATTTATTTTACCGGCTTTTGCACGTATTTAGAGGGAGGGAGGGGGAGTAGATAGTCCATAGGTAAACAATTCACTTACCTATAACATCATTCCCAAATCAGCAGAGAAGCTAGTGCTTCTCGAGTTGAAATGGCAGGTAGTAAATAATGGGTATACGTGCTGGAATAAAATCGGGATTTTAGATTCTTTTAGTTTTTTTCCCAAGGCATTGAGTCAATTGATTCAAGTGCAGAAAAGTGACAATTTTTATAGTTTTTCTTTGCTTAAACAGCACTTTCCAGACAGTGAAATATATGAACTATTGACCTGTAAAGGTGTATATGCATATGACTATTACTGTTCTGGCGCTCGCTTAAGCGAGGAGAAACTACCTCCAATTAAAAATTTCTATAATTCACTCACCAACAGTGAATGCACTGCCGAGGAATATGAATTTGCCAAGAAGGTGTGGGCTAAGGGGAATTGTGAAAATGGGTCGGATTATTGGAGACTGTACTTGGCCAGTGACATTTTAACTCTGTTAGATATTGTCTGCAATAACACGGACCAAATCTATTCAGAGTTTGGACTAGATATAGGATATTATTTTTCCAAACTAAATTTGGTGATGGATATGATTTTAAAAATTAGTAGGGAGGAAATAGGCTTGATAACTGATGCAGATCAACACCTTTTTGCAGAAAGATCAATGAGGGGTGAGTATGTTTTTCCTGGGGTTACCACGAACTGTTTGATAAATATACGTAACTTACGAATGAACTTACGTATCGAACTTTTATATTCATATATATTTAGTACGTATATTAGGGGGTTCGCCCCCTAGTAAATACCTTGCTTTTTAAGCGAAAAGTTGAATTGTGTTCCAATTCTTTAAAAATGACCGCTTAATCACAAAGGCCGTTAATTAGAATAAATGGCTCTTATAAAAGTACCAAAAAATCTTTCGTTTAAAGAGCGAGGTATTGACTAGGGGGTGAACCCAATCATATATGTAATATTTTCTGTTCGTTTAAAGTTTTGATGTCGCTGCTGTTGCAGTTGAAAAACTTGTTTTTTCATATTTAATCACTGATCTTTTTTTAAATAATGCTGGGAAATCCGGCATCCTCTTCATAGCAATGTCTCTTCCCCCATGAGAGCTTCCTTCATGGAAAGATCCTCCTATATAATTCCCAACCCATCCATTCCCCCCACTACCAGGAAAAATCTCCCCTGAAAAAGTCTGTATACTTCCCAATAACCAATACTATATGTTAACATTGGGTAAAGTTCATAACTTTCAGCCCTCTTCCCGGGATATAAAGGGGATTAAGTCATCCTAAAAGACATACTTATAATATTTTAGAACATGGTGAACAAAATGGCTATCTCAAAATTTTGATCGGATGACTTTGGGAAAAAATTATCATGGGAGGGGGCCTAGTTGCCCTCCATTTTTTTGGTTACTTAAAAAGGGCACTAAAAATTTTAATTTCCATTCCAATGAGCCTTCCCAGGGTATTCTAGGACCGCTGGGTCAATACGATCACCAATGAAAAAAAAACACGCACCCGTGATTTTTCTTCTGGCAAAAAATGCAAAATTCCACATTTTTGTAGATTGGAGCTTGAAACCTCTAGAGTAGGGTTCTATAATAGGCGGAATATGATGGTGTGATTTTCATTAAGCTTATATAACTTTTAGGGGGTATTTTCCCATTTTTTCGAAAATCAGCAAGATTTTCTCAGGCACGTAACAAGATTTTCTCATGGGTAGGACTAAACTTGATGAAACGTATATATTTGAAATCAGTATTAAAATTTGATTCTTTTGATTTATCTATTTGTATCAAAATACCATTTTCTAGAGTTTCGAAAATAGGTTTTTAAGGAAGACACTCCCCCACAACCCTCAGGGCAAGAATTTTAAGTTATGCCCTGGGGGTATATAAGGTTTTTATAGAAGGCGTTGTCGTAGGAACTTCAAAAAAGGCCCATTCGATTGGAAATTCAAAGGGCTAGTGCCCTTTTCAATAGTCGAAAGTGATTGAAGGGCAACTAGCCCCCCCCTCAAGCCCATCATTTCCCCAAACAAATCCAATCAAAATTTTGAGATAGCCATTTTGTTAGGCATAGTTAATTTACATATAGAAAATATGTTTTTGTGGAGGACACTCCCCCGCAGCCCTCAGGGCAAGGGTTTTAAGTTATGCCTTGGGGGCATATAAGGTTTTTAAAGAAGGCATTGTCGTAGAAACTTCAAAAAAATCTCATTCGATCGGATATTCAAAGGGCTAGTGCCCTTTTTAATAGTTGAAACTGATTTGAAGGCAACTAGCTCTCTCCCACGCCCATCATTCCCCCAGAACATCCAATACAAATTTTGAGATAGGAATTTTATTCAGCGTAGTTGATTTCCAGATAGAAAGTATATTTTTTAGGAGGACACTCCCCCACAACCCTCAGGGCCAGGATTATAAGTTATACCCTGGGGGCATATATGGTTTTTATTGAAATCTTTGTCGTAGAAACTTTAAAAAGGGCTCATTCGATTTGAAATTCAAAGGGATAGTATCCTTTATAATAGTCAAAAGTGATTTGAGGGCATCCAACCCCCTTTCACGCCCACCTTTTCCTCAAACACATCCAATCAAAATTTTTACATAGCCATTTTATTAATCGTAGTTGAAAGTTTTGTAAATTAGGTCTGTAAGAATGACAACCGCTCCCCCCACAGCTCTCAGGGCAAGGGTTGTAAGCTATGCCCTGGGGCATATAAAGTTTTTATTGAAAGCCTTGTCTTAGAAACTTCAAATGTGCTCATTCAATTGGAAATTGAAAGGGCTAGTGCCTTTTTAATTGTTGAAAGTGATTGGATAGCGAATAACGCCCCTCTCACGCCCACCATTTTCCAAAACACATCCAATCAAAATTTTGAGCTATCCATTTTGTTCAACGTAGTTGAACTTTCTGGAAATTAGGTCTTTTAGGATGATTATCTCCTCAGAGCCCTTAGTGCAAGGGTTGTAAGTTATGCCCTGGGGGCAAATAAGGTTTATATAGAAAGTTTTTGTATAAATCATGGGCAGCACGATTGCGCTGTCTAAGTAAATAACGGGGACACTCGAGAACGAGACAAGAAACGAGGACTAAGTAAAGAGGAGGACACTCTCCCATAAACCTCAGGGCAAGGATATTAAGTTGTGCCCTGGGGGCATATGAGAACGATGTTGGCACAATGTATTATTTATTAATTATTTCCTTTAGAGAAGGGCACTTTGTATCGAAGAAGTTGTCGTAGAAACTTCGAAAAGCGCTCATTCAATTGGAAAATGGAGTGGCTTGTGCCCTGTTTAATAGTTGAAAGTGATCGGAAGGCGACTAACACCCCTCTCAGGCCCACCATTTCCCCAAACACATCCAATCAAAATTTTAAGTAGCCATGTTGTTTAACGTAGTTGAAAGTTCTGGAAATTCGGTCTTAGAGGATGACAACCACCCTGACAGACCTTAGGGTAAGGGTTGTAATTTATGCCCTGGGGGCAAATAAAGTGTTTATAGAAAGCGTTTTTGTTTCCAAAACGGCTCATTCTGTTGGAATCGAAAGGCCTAATGCCCTTTTTAATAGTCGAAAGTGATTGGGAGGCTTGACGTTTTTATAGTAAAGATCGAAGTGGGTATAAAGTATTATTTTTTGTTTTTATTGTCGTTTAGACCAGGGCAGTTCGTATCGAAGGAGTTGTCGTGGGAACTTCGAAAAGGACTCATTAGAAGGAAAATAAAAAAGGGCTGAAGCGCTTTTTAATAGTCAAAAGTGATCTGAGCGCAACTAATCCCCCTTCCACTCCCACCCTTTCACGCCAAACCTCCCAATTCTGCTCTTAAAATTTAACTAAATCAAAATAGCGTAAATGTATCCAAGCTATCAAAGAAGGTAAACAGATTTTTTTGCGAACGGTATCAAGTTTTCCATTTCAGGTCAACTAGAGGAGGTATGAAACTAAAATAAACAGTACTATTTGTGTCCAGATTTTCAAAAGGGTGTATGTTGTCAAAATTGCTGAAAATTTTTCTCCAGCATACATATAGCAGGCCAAACAATAAAGTCTTAAAAAACGAAAAGATTTAAAGTATTATTTTCTTTTTCCTTGAAAAGACTATGTCAATAAATACCGAACAGAAATTAATTAAAAAAAACTTTTTCCACAAAATGAGTTTTTCAAATAAAAGTAAAGAACTCCATTAAACAAAAAATGAACATAAATAAAATCAAATAATCTACCAAGCGTCAAACTACCACAAATCAGCATCGATAGTAAATGAAACCCAAAACGAACAGAAATTACAATAAATAACCGAGTCAAACTCAAAACGAGCAGAAATTAACATAAGTTGGGCGCAAAAGCCCTATGTCTTCCCAAGGCCAGAATAAAATTTGCACTTTACTGAAAAAAATGTAAATGTTTTTACTTTTATAACTTTAATAAATCAAATAATTTTAGCATTTTGATTACTAAATATCAGTATATTTATATTAAACTGACAATGCACATTTATTTTTATTTTTTTCAGTAAAGTACAAATTTTATTCTGGCCTTGGGAAGGCATAGGGGTTTTGCAGCCAACTTATGTTAATTTCTGCTCGTTTTGAGCTTGACTCGGTTATTTATTGTAATTTCTGTTCGTTTTGGGTTTCATTTATTTATCGACGCTAATTTGTGGTAGTTTCACACTTGGTAGATTATTTGATTTTATTTTTGCTCATTTTTTGTTTAATGGAGTTCTTTACTTTTTTTTGAAAAACTTATTTTGTGAAAAATGTTTTTTTAATTAATATGTAAACAATGGGCAAAGTTTATAACTTGCAGCACTTCCCCCGGGAACAGTGGGGGATTAAGTCATCCTCAAAGACATATTAATTAGATTTTCGACTATGTTGAAGAAAATGTCTATCTCAAAATTTTGATTGGCTGACTTCGGGAAAAAAATGAGCGTGGGAGGGGGCCAAGTTATTAGGGAAAGGGGTACCAGCTCAAGATATTCATAATTTATTCAAGGATTATAGATCCACTAACGGGTCAATGATACCATTTTCGCACTGAATTCTAACGGGGCAATGTATTGATGGACGAAAGAAGAAGTTGATTTCTGAGAAATTGATCAAATATTCGAGGGGAATTATTGATCCACGAAAGGGGAATTAAGAAACAATATGGCTTCTTTGATCTTTAGGTCTGAGGAATAAATAGTCTTTAGTGACAGAGATAAATTAATATTCTATTTTTTAAATATGGCTTCTCAGGTCATTAGACTTAGCGATAAATCAATATTCTATCAAATCCTTAATAGAGTAACAAAGAACACCTTAGAGATGAAGAGATTAGCGCGGGAAATTTTTTCATGGGAATTTCAAATGTGACAGCGCAGGGATGCCAAAACAAAAGGAACACACAGAAATTACGTTTAGGAATTATTTGGGTGAAACCGTTTGAGACATTTTAGAAGATGATTTCGGCGAAACCGTTTGAGACATTTTAGAAGATGATTTCGGCGAAACCGTTTGAGACATTTTAGAAGATGATTTAGGCGAAACAGTTTGAGATATTTTAGAAAATCATTTGGGTGAAACTCCGTGGTCTTTATAATGCACAAGCTCCATTTGAACAGTAATGTAAGGTCCCCTACCTCAACCCCAAAGGGCCCCCCGGGCCCCAAAGGACCCCCGAGCCCCCAAAGTCCCCCAGACCTCCAAAGGCCCCCAAACCCCTAACGTTTTCTCGTGGTTTACCTTGTTACTGTTACATTCTCTTGATGTTACAAAGTTAGTTTTAGATCTTTTTCGATGAAATGCAAGAGTTGGATTATTTCAGTAGTGTTTTGTCGCGGTTTACCACGTCACTGTTACTTTCTCTTGGCGTTTCAAAGCTCATTTTGGATCTTTTTCGTTGAAATGCAAGAGTTGGATTATTTCAGTAGTGTTTTGTCGTGGTTTACCATGTCACTGTTACAATCTCTTGATGTTTCAAAGTTCATTTGGATTTTTTTCTTTGAAATGCGAGAGTTGGAATATTTCAGTAGTGTTTTGTCGTGGTTTACCTTGCTACTGTTACATTCACTCGACGTTCCAAAGTTCATTTAGATCTTTTTCGTTTAAATGCAAGAGTTGGATTATTTCAGTAGTGTTTTGACGTGGTTTACCATATCACTGTTACATTCTCTTGACGTTTCAAAGTTCATTTTGGATCTTTTTCGTTGAAATGCAAGAGTTGGATTATTTCAGTAGTGTTTTCTCGTGGTTTACTTTGCCACTGTTACATTCTCTTGATGTTTCAAAGTTCATTTTGGATATTTTTAGTTGAAGTGCAAGAGTTGAATTATTTCAGTAGTGTTTTGTCGTGGTTTACCATTTACTGTTACATTCTCTTGACGTTTCAAAGTTCATTTTGTATTTTTTCGTTGAAATGCAAGAGTTAGACTATTTCAGCAGTGTTTTGTCGTGGTTTACCATTTCACTGTTACATTCTCTTGACGTTTCAAAGTTCATTTTGGATTTTTTCGTTGAAATGCCAGAGTTGGATTATTTTAGTAGTGTTTTGTCATGGTTTACCATGTCACTGTTACATTCTCTTGATGTTTCAAAGTTCATATGGATTTTTTTCATTGAAATGCATGAGTTGGAATATTTCAGTAGTGTTTTGTCCTGGTTTACCATGTCACTGTTACATTCTCTTGACGTTTCGAAGTTTATTATGGATTTTGTTTCGTTGAAATGCAAGAGTTGGTATATTTCAGTAGTGTTTTGTCATGGTTTACCTTGTCACTGTTACATTCTCTTGATCATTCAAAGTTCATTTTGGATCCTTTTCGAAGAAATACATGACTTGAAATATTTCAGTAGTGTTTTCTCATGGTTTATCTTGTCACTGTTACATTCTCTTGATGTTTCAAAGTTCATTTTGAATCCTTTTCGTTGAAGTACATGACTTGGATTATTTCATTAGTGTTTTGTCGTGGTTTACCTTGTCACTGTTACATTCTCTTGTTGTTTCAAAGTTCATTTAAAATTTTTTTGTTGAAATGCAAGAGTTGGAATATTTCAGTAGTGTTTTGTCGAGTTTTACGTTGTTACTGTTAAATTCTTTTGATTTTTCAAAGCTTATTTTTGATTTTTTCGTTGAAATGCAAGAGTTGGAAAATTTCAGTAGTGTTTTGTCTTGGTTTACCATGTCACTGTTAAATTCTCTTGATGTTTCAAAGTTCATTTTGAATCTTTTTCGTTGAAATGCAAGAGTTGGACTATTTCAGTAGTGTTTTGTCGTGGTTTACCGCGTCACTGTTACATTCTTCTGACGTTTCAAAAATCATTTTTGATTATTTTCGTTGAAATGCAAGAGTTGGAATATTTCAGTAGTGTTTCGTCGTGGTTTACCATGTCACTGTTACATTCTCTTGATGTTTTAAAGTTCTTTTTTGATCCTTTTCGTTGAAATGCATGACTTGTATTATTTCAGTAGTGTTTTGTCCTGGTTTACCATGTCACTGTTACATTCGCTTGATGTTTCAAAGTTTATTTTATATTTTTTTTGTTGTAATGTGAGAGTTGGATTATTTTAGTAGTGCTTTGTCGTGGTTTACCATGTCACTGTTACGTTCTCTTGAAGCTTCAAAGTTCATTTTAGATTTTTTTTTTGTTAGTGTAAGAGTTAGATTATTTCAGTAGTGTTTTCTCGTGGTTTACCAAGTCACTTTTACATTCTCTTGATGTTTCAAAGTTCATTTGGATTTTTTTCTTTGAAATGCGAGAGTTGGAATATTTTAGTAGTGTTTTGTCGTGGTTTACCATATCACTTTTACATTCTCTTGATGTTTCAAAGTTCATTTTGGATTTTTTTTTTGTTGAATTTTTTTTTGAAATGTAAGAGTTGGAATATTTCCGTAGTGATTTGTCGTGGTTTACCATATCACTGTTACAGTCTCTTGACGTTTCAAAGTTCATTTTGCATCTTTTTCGTTGAGATGCAAGAGTTGGATTATTTCAGTAGTGTTTTCTCATGGTTTAACATGTCACTGTTACCTTCGTTTGATGTTTAAAAGTTCATATGGATTTTTTTTCATTGAAATGCAAGGGTTAGAATATATCAGTAGTGTTTTGTCCTGGTTTACCATGTCACTGTTACTTTCTCTTGACGTTTCGAAGTTTATTATGGATTTTTTTTCGTTGAAATGCAAGAGTTGGAATATTTCAGTAGTGTTTTGTCATGGTTTATCTTGTCACTGTTAAATTTTCTTGATGTTTCAAAGTTCATTTTGGATCCTTTTCGTTGAAATGCATGACTTGAAATTTTTCAGTAGTGTTTTTTCGTGGTTTATCTTGTCACTGTTACATTCTCTTGATGTTTCAAAGTTCATTTTGAATCCTTTTCGTTGAAGTACATGACTTGGATTATTTCATTAGTGTTTTGTCGTGGTTTACCTTGTCACTGTTACATTCTCTTGTTGTTTCAAAGTTCATTTAAAATTTTTTTTCGTTGAAATGCAAGAGTTGGAATATTTTAGTAGTGTTTCCTCATGGTTTATCTTGTCACTGTTAAATTCTCTTGATGTTTCAAAGTTTTTTTGGATCCTTTTTGTTGAAATGCATGACTTGAAATTTTTCAGTAGTGTTTTCTCGGGGTTTATCTTGTCACTGTTACATTCTCTTGATGTTTCAAAGTTCATTTTGAATCCGTTTCGTTGAAGTACATGACTTGGATTATTTCATTAGTGTTTTGTCGTGGATTACCTTGTCACTGTTACATTCTCTTGATGTTTCAAAGTTCTTTTTTGATCCTTTTCGTTGAAATGCATGACTTGTATTATTTCAGCAGTGTTTTGTCCTGGTTTACCATGTCACTGTTACATTCGCTTTATGTTTCAAAGTTTATTTATATTTTTTTGTTGTAATGTGAGAGTTGGATTATTTTAGTAGTGCTTTGTCGTGGTTTACCATGTCACTGTTACGTTCTCTTGAAGCTTCAAAGTTCATTTTAGATTTTTTTTTGTTAGTGTAAGAGTTGGATTATTTCAGTAGTGTTTTCTCGTGGTTTACCAAGTCACTTTTACATTCTCTTGATGTTCCAAAGTTCATTTTGAATCTTTTTCGTTGAAATGCAAGAGTTGGACTATTTCAGTAGTGTTTTGTCCTGGTTTACCATGTCACTTTTACATTCGCTTGATGTTTCAAAGTTTTTTTTTTTTTTTTTTTTTTGTAATCTGAGAGTTGGATTATTTTAGTAGTGCTTTGTCGTGGTTTACCATGTCACTCTTACGTTCTCTTGAAGCTTCAAAGTTCATTTTAGATTTTTTTTGTTAGTGTAAGAGTTGGATTATTTCAGTTGTGTTCTCTCGTGGTTTACCATGTCACTTTTACATTCTCTTGATGTTTCAAAGTTCATTTGGATTTTTTTCTTTGAAATGCGAGAGTTGGAATATTTCAGAAGTGTTTTGTCGTGGTTTACCATATCACTGTTACATTCTCTTGATGTTTCAAAGTTCATGTTGGATTTTTTTTTTGTCGGATTTTTTTTTTAAATGTAAGAGTTGGAATATTTCCGTAGTGATTTGTCGTGGTTTACCATGTCACTGTTACAGTCTCTTGACGTTTCAAAGTTCATTTTGGATCTTTTTCGTTGAGATGCAAGAGTTGGATTATTTCAGTAGTGTTTTCTCATGGTTTAACATGTCACTGTTACCTTCGTTTGATGTTTAAAAGTTCATATGGATTTTTTTTTCATTGAAATGCAAGGGTTGGAATATTTCAGTAGTGTTTTGTCCTGGTTTACCATGTCACTGTTACATTCTCTTGACGTTTCGAAGTTTATTATGGAATTTTTTTCGTTGAAATGCAAGAGTTGGAATATTTCAGTAGTGTTTTCTCGTGGTTTATATTGTCACTGTTACATTCTCTTGATGTTTCAAAGTTCATTTTGAATCCTTTTCGTTGAAGTACATGACTTGGATTATTTCATAAGTGTTTTGTCGTGGTTTACCTTGTCACTGTTACATTCTCTTGTTGTTTCAAAGTTCATTTAAAATATTTTTTTCGTTGAAATGCAAGAGTTGGAATATTTTAGTAGTGTTTTGTCGTGGTTTACCTTGTTACTGTTACATTCTTTTGATGTTTCAAAGTTCTTTTTGGATTTTTTCATTGAAATGCAAGAGTTGGAATATTTCAGTAGTGTTTTGTCATGGTTTACCATGCCACTGTTAAATTCTCTTGATGTTTCAAAGTTCATTTTGAATCTTTTTCGTTGAAATGCAACAGTTGGACTATTTCAGTAGTGTTTTGTCGTGGTTTACCATGTCACTGTTACATTCTCCTGACGTTTCAAAAATCATTTTGGATCCTTTTCGTTGAAATGCAAGAGTTGGAATATTTCAGTAGTGTTTTGTCGTGGTTTACCTTGTCACTGTTACATTCTCTTGATGTTTCAAAGTTCATTTTGGATCCTTTTCGTTGAAATGCATGACTTGTATTATTTCAGTAGTGTTTTGTCGGGGTTTACCATGTCATTGTTACATTCGCTTGATGTTTCAAAGTTCATATTATATTTTTTGTTGAAATGTGAGAGTTGGATTATTTCAGTAGTGCTTTGTCCTGGTTTACCATGTCACTGTTACGTTCTCTTGAAGCTTCAAAGTTCATTTTAGATTTTTTTTTTTTTTGAAGTGTAAGAGTTGCATTATTTCAGTAGTGTTTTCTCGTGGTTTACCAAGTCACTGTTACATTCTCTTGATGTTTCAAAGTTCATTTGGATTTTTTTCGTTGAAATGCAAGGGTTGGAATATTTCAGTAGTGTTTCGTCGTGGTTTACGATATCACTGTTACATTCTCTTGATGTTTCAATGTTCATTTTGATTTTTTTTTTGTCGAAATTTTTTTTTGAAATGTAAGAGTTGGAATATTTCAGTAGTGATTTGTCGTGGTTTACCATGTCACTGTTACATTCTCTTGATGTTTCAAAGTTCATTTTGGATTTTTTTCGTTGAAATGCAAGAGTTGGAATATTTCAGTAGTGATTTGTCGTGGTTTACCTTGTTACTGTTACATTCTCTTGGCGTTTAAAAGTTCATTTTGAATCTTTTTCGTTGAAATGCAAGAGTTGGAATATATCAGTAGTGTTTTTTCATGGTTTACCTTGTCACTGTTACATTCTTTTGATGTTTAAAAGTTCATTTTGGATCCTTTTCGTTGAAATGCATGAGTTGGATTATTTCAGTAGTGTTTTGTCGTGGTTTGCCATGTCACTGTTACATTCTCTTGATGTTTCAAAGTTCATTTTGAACCTTTTTCTTTGAAATGCAAGAGTTGGATTATTTCAGTAGTGTTTCGTCGTGGTTTACCATTTCACTGTAACATTCTCTTGATGCTTCAAAAATCATTTTGGATCTTTTTCGTTGAAAAGCAAGAGCTGGAATATTTAGTAGTGTTTTTTCATGGTTTACCATGTCACTGTTACATTCTCTTGATGCTTCAAAGTTCATTTTAGATTTTTTTTTTTCCTTGAAATGTAAGAGTTGGATTATTTCAGTAGTGTTTTGTCGTTTTTTACCATGTCACTGTTACATTCTGAAGATGTTTCTACGTTTATTTTGAATTTTTTTTTCTATTGAAGTGTAACAGTCAGGTTAGGTTAGGTTTTTTGATGAAGCGCAAAATGTTCAAGTTCTCTTCTGAATTTTCTTAAAGAAAAGAAAAAAAATATAGTCCAATTCTAATTTTTCCCAAAGAAAACAAAAAATCTCCGACCTTTTAATAAACATTCTAAGCGTTTGACATGCTAACATATCCTAAAATAATGGAAATATAACAAAGTAATGTATAATATATTTTTAATGAAATAATAACATTTAGCATATTAACACAAAAATATGTTTCAGATATTATTTTACATTATTAACATCGTTGAACAACTTTGGACATTTTGAATCTGTCCCATAAAATAATTTATCATGTTCTCCTTTGATACTAGAGTTACTCGCTTCTCTTAGTTCATAACCAGTAGAACAATCATTCATAAATTTTGTGTCATATACAATTTTTACAGGGGTGTCACCTACTGGCTCAATCTGCATTTCTTCTTTAGTATTATTTGATTCATTGACTATATGATCTATAGTAGTAATAATGCTCACTTATGCCTCATTTTCCATCAGTTTATGTTTATAATCATTGATGATATTGTATGCCAATGCCCTTTTTATTTTGCCGCGATTTCTCTGTCTATTCTCACACTTCGTTTACACAGGTAACAGTTCTGGCAGGTAGCCATGATATGATTTATTACATTAGTGCAGCAGTAGGTCTTTCTTTTCCTCTTTGCTTTCATTTGAATAGTAATGCCAGAACGATGGAAATAGGATCTATCAATAGGTAGCGTGTTACCAGAACCAATAGAAAGAAGATGACCATCTTCATCAACTATTATTTTTAAGTTGGCATTCTCCTTTAGCACTATCATCTCTAGTGCTCTCTTTCGCATATCCACCTTGAGCAATGTTGAATGGTTTCGAGTGTTGGCATTCAACACGACGATGATTTTATCGTGTTTACACACTTTCGCTGAATAATTCATTTCCACTTTTTTCTAAGCATAATACAAGGTGTTTATCCTGCCAAAGTGTGAAAATTACTGATTTAATACCTCCATTTAACTAGGTAGTGTCGATAACCCGCCATAGAGCATCACTGAGACAGCCGCATATTGTCTATGACCAACCATAGAGTATAATTGATACAGCCATATAAATAAATATTAATAAATAAATAGAAACATTTCTCCATGTTTAAGTTAAGTTAGACTTGGTTAGCTTATCATGAGCTTCCCCCCAAAGAGCCCCTTCCCCTCCCCCTACATAGAAATACCAAAACCATAGATTAGATTCGGTTAGGTTAGGTTAGGCTAGATTAAGTTACGTGTACACACCTAATATTATTAGGTTAACTTACACTAGGTTATGTGGCGATCCACTTAACCTAGTGTAGTGTAACAATCTAACCTAACCTAATCTAACCTATGGTTTTGATATTTCTATATTGGGGAGGGGGGAGGGAAGGTGCTCTTTGGGGCCCAGAGGGTCCTTTGGGGGCCCAGGGGGCCCTTTGGGGGCCCGGGGGCCTTTGGAATATTCCAACTCTTACATTCCAACAAAAAAAAAATCTAAAATGAACTTTGAAGCATCAAGAGAATGTAACAGTGACATGGTAAACCACAAAAAAGCACTACTGAAAAAATCCAACTCTTACATTTCAACAAAAAAAATATAAGATGAACATTGAAACATCAAGAGAATGTAACAGTAACAAGGTAAACAACGAGAAAACACTATTGAAATATTCCAACTCTTGCATTTCAATGAAAAAGATTCAAAATGAACTTTGAAATATCAATAGAATGAAACAGTGAAATGGTAAACCACGACAAAACACTGCTGAAATAATCCAAGTCATGCATTTCAACGAAAAGGATCCAAAAAGAACTTTGAAACATCAAGAGAATGTAATAGTGACAAGGTAAACCACGACAAAACACTTCTGAACTATTCCAACTCTTACATTTCAACAAACAATATATAAAATTAACTTTGAAACATCAAGAGAATGTAACAGTAACAAGGTAAACAACGAGAAAACACTATTGAAATATTCCAACTCTTGCATTTCAATGAAAAAGATTAAAAATGAACTTTGAAACCTCAAAAGAATGTAACAGTGACTTGGTAAATTCCGACAAAACACTACTGAAATAATACAAGTCATGCATTTCAACAAAAAGGATCCAAAATGAACTTTGAAACATCAAGAGAATGTAACAGTGACAAGGTAAACCACGACAAAACACTACTGAAATATTCCAACTCTTGCGATTCAACGAAAATGATCCAAAAGGAACTTTGAAACGTCAGGAGAATGTAACAGTGCAATGGTTAACCACGAAAAAACACTTCTGAAATAGTCCAACTCTTGCATTTCAACGAAAAAGATTCAAAATGAACTTTGAAACAGCAAGAGAATTTAACAGTGACATGGTAAACCATGAGAAAACACTACTGAAATATTGCAACTCTTGCATTTCAAAGAAAAATTTCCAAAATGAACTTTGAAATATCAAGAGAATGTAACAGTAACAAGGTAAACCACGACAAAACACTACTGAAATATTCCAACTCTTGCATTTCAACAAAAAATCTAAAATGAACTTTGAAACAACAAGAGAATGTAAAAGTGACAAGGTAAACCACAACAAAACACTACTGAAATAATCCAAGTCATATCTTTCAACGAAAAGGATCCAAAATGAACTTTGAAACATCAAGAGAATGTAACAGTGACAAGGTAAACCATGACAAAACACTACTGAAATATTCCAGCTCTTGCATTTCAACTAAAAAAAAAATCCATAATGAACTTTGAAACGTCAAGAGAATGTAACAGTGACATGGTAAACCAGGACAAAACACTACTGAAATATTCCAACTCTTGCATTTCAATGAAAAAATCCATATGAACTTTGAAACATCAAGAGAATGTAACAGTGACATGATAGACAATGAGAACACTACTGAAATAATCCAACTCTTGCATTTCAACGAAAAGGATCCAAAATGAACTTTGAAACGTCAAGAGAATGTAACAGTGACATGGTAAACCACGACAAATCACTACTGAAATAATCTAACTCTTGCATTTCAACGAAAAATCCAAAATGAACTTTGAAACGTCAAGAGAATGTAACAGTAACATGGTAAACCGTGACGAAACACAACTGAAATTTTTCAACTCTTACATTTCAACGAAAAAGATCCAAAATGAACTTTAAAACATCAAGAAAATGTAACAGTTTCAATGTAAACCATGAGAAAACACTACTGAAATAATCAAACTCTTGCATTTCAACGAAAAAATCCAAAATGAACTTTGAAACATCAAGAGAATGTAACTGTGAGAAGGTAAACCATGAGAAAACACTACTGGAATAATCCAACTCTTGGATTTCAACTAAAAAGATCCAAAATGAACATTGAAAGGTCAAGAGAATGTAACAGTGACTTGGTAAGCCCCGAGAAAACACTACTGCAATAACCCAACTCTTGCATTTCAACGAAAAAGATAAAAAATGCACTTTGAAACGTCAAGAGAATGTAACAGTAACATGGTAAACCACAACAAAACACTACTGAAATAATTCAATTCTTGCATTTCAACGAAAAACATCCAAAATGAACTTTGAAACGTCAAGAGAATGTAACAGTGACATGGTAACCCATGACAAAACACTACTGAAATAATTCAACTCTTGATTTTCAATGAAAAAGATTCAAAATGAACTTTGAAACATCAATAGAATGTAACAGTGACATAGTAAACCACGACAAAAAAACTACTGAAATAATCCAAGTCATGCATTTCAACGAAAAGGATCCAAAGAAAACCTTTGAAACATCAAGAGAATGTAACAGTGACAAGGTAAACCACGACAAAACACTTCTGAAATATTTCAACTCTTACATTTCAACAAACAATATATAAAATTAACTTTGAAACATCAAGAGAATCTAACAGTAGCAAAGTAAACAACGAGAAAACAGTATTGAAATATTCCAACTCTTGCATTTCAATGAAAAAGATTCAAAATGAACTTTGAAACATCAAGAGAATGTAACAGTGACATGGTAAACCACGACAAAACACTACTAAAATAATCCAACTCTTGCATTTCGACGAAAAGGATCCAAAATGAACTTTGAAACATCAAGAGAATGTAACAGTGACAAGGTAAACCACGACAAAACACTACTGAAATAATCCAACTCTTGCGATTCAACGAAAATGATCCAAAAGGAACTTTGAAACGTCAGGAGAATGTAACAGTGACACGGTTAACCACGACAAAACACTTCTGAAATAGTCCAACTCTTGCTTTTCAACGAATAAGATTCAAAATAAACTTTGAAACAGCAACAAAATTTTACAGTGACATAGTAAACCATGACAAAACACTACTGAAATATTCCAACTATTGCATTTCAAAGAAAAAATCCAAAATGAACTTTGAAACATCAAGAGAATGTAACAGCAACAAGGTAAACCACGACAAAACACTACTGAAATATTCCAACTCTTGCATTACAACGAACAAAAAAAAAATCTAAAATGAACTTTGAAACAACAAGAGAATGTAACAGTGACAAGGTAAACCACAACAAAACACTACTGAAATAATCTCAGTCATGTATTTCAACGAAAAGGATTCAAAATGAACTTTGAAATATCAAGAGAATGTAACAGTGACAAGATAAACCATGACAAAACACTACTGAAATATTTCAAGTCATGCATTTCAACGAAAAGGATCCAAAATGAACATTGAAACACCAAGAGAATGTAACAGTGACAAGGTAAACCATGAGAAAACACTACTGAAATAATTCACCTTTTGCTTTTCAACGAAAAAGATCCAAAATGGACTTTGAAACATCAAGAGAATGTAACAGTGGCAAGGTAAATCATGAGAAAACACTACTGAAATAATCCAACTCTTGCATTTCAACGAAAAAGATCCAAAATGAACTTTGAAACGTCAAGAGAATGTAACTGTGACATGACAAACCACGACAAAACACTACTGAAATAATCCAACTCTTGCATTTCAATGAGAAAATCCAAAATGAACTTTGAAACATCAAGAGAATGTAACAGTGAGAAGGTAAACCATGAGAAAACACTACTGAAATAACCGAACTCTTGCATTTCAAAGAAAAAGATCCAAAATGAACTTTGAAACGTCAAGACAATGTAACAGTGACATGGTAAACCACGACGAAAGACTACTGAACTAATCCAACTCTTGCATTTGAACAAAAAAGATCTAAAATTAACTTTGAAACATCAAGAGAATTTAACAGTAACAAGGTAAACCACGACAAAACACTACTGAAATAATCCAACTCTTGCATTTGAACGAAAAAGATCTAAAATTAACTTTGAAATATCAAGAGAATGTAACAGTAACATGGTAAACCACGACAAAACACTACTGAAATAATCCAACTCTTGTATTTTAACAAAAAAAATCTAAAGTGAACTTTGAAACATCAAGAGAATGTAACAGTGAAATGGTAAACCACGACAAAACACTACTGAACTATTCCAACTCTTGCATTTCAATGAAAAGATCTAAGATAAACTTTGAAACATCAAGAGAATGTAGTGGTAACAAGGTAAACCATGAGAAAACATTGGGGGCTTGGGGGTTTTTTGGGGCCCGGGAGCCTTTGGGGGCCCAGGGGGCCTTCGGGAGCATGGGGGGCCTTCGGAGCCCAGAGAACCCTTGGGGTTGGGGTAAGGGACCTTACAACATTGTTCAAATGGCGCTTGTGTATTATAACGACCACGGAGTTTCACTCAAATGGTTTCGCCCAAATCATCTTCTAAAATGTCTCAAACGGTTTCGCCTAAATAATCCCTAAACGTAATTTCTGTGTGTTCCTTTTGTTTTGGCATCCTTGCGCAGTCACATTTCAAATTCCCATGAAAAAATTTCCGCGTTAATCTCTTCATCTCTAAGGTGTTCTTGGTTAATCTATTAAGGCTTCGATAGAATATTAATTTATCACTAAGTCTAATGACCTGAGAAGCCATATTTAAAAAATAGAATATTAAATTATCTCTGTCACTAAAGACCATTTATCCCTCAGACCTAAAGATCAAAGAAGCCATATTTTTTGTTTATTCCCCATTCGTGGATCAATCATTACCCTCGATTATGTAATCATTTTCTCAGAAATCTACTTCCCCTCTTGTCGATCAATACATTGCTTCGTTAGAATTCAGTGCGCATGTGCAAACTTCGTCACAGAGTCAATACACTTAGAAACAACAAATAAATCGACCTTGAAAATGGTGTCATTGACCCTTTAGTGGATCGATAATCCTTGAATAAATTATGTATATCTTGCCCTGGTACCTCTTTCGCCACTCAAGTTGCCCTCCAATTTTTTTTGGTCACTTAAAAACAGAACTAAAACTTTTAATTTTCTTTCGAATGAGCCCTTTCACGATATTCTAGGACCACTGGATCGATACAATCACCCCTGGAAAAAAAAACACGCATCCGTGATCTTTCTTCTGGCAAACAATACAAATTCCAGATTTTTGCAGATAGGAGCTTGAAACCTCTAGAGTAGGGTTCTTGGATACGCTGAATCTGATGGTGTGATTTTCATTAAAGTTCTATGACTTTTAGGAGTTGTTTCCCCCTTATTTCGAAAATAAGAAAAATTTTCTGGGGCGCGTAAGTTTGGATGGGTGTGTTGTGAAGTTTTATTTGTGGTATTTGGGGGTTGTAGTCATAGATGCCTTTATTCTCCCTTTATAGGGGAGATAAACTCTGGCCCTAAGGTAATTAAACTTTGGTAGCGTGCCTTAGGCTATGACCGAACTAATGAGGCGTACAGACTGATTATGTTCGAGAGGCTAAAAATAGATTGTAGAGAGGTCATCTAATATACAATACTTTTATTCATTTACCATATAATATAATCGGATATAGGCTGTCTACTGGGACTGGCTGTCCCAAGTAGGTCACAAGTCTCAATAAAACAACATTAAAATATAAATAAGATACTTAGACACTTACAATGATAAGACAAAGTCCCAAAGTATTTCTTAAACAACGGACCAGAGGTAACTCCGGCATAGAGTTAGTATAAGATTTCCCTTCTGATAAAATGTATCTTTTATACATTTTTCTCAACCACACCTTCCCACGTATTCGCTAGGAATTGGTAATTTCTCAATTTCCCGTTAAACAGAATTTAGCAGGATATATTCCTTATCTTAATAAAAAGTGGTATTTCCAAACTTCATATTTGCGTCATATATATTTATTCTAAATTAATAATTAACTAATTTAGAAAGCTTTACCACAATACTCCCCATTTAAAGAAGAATTGTCCCAATTCTCAATATTTTACTTTTAAAACAGCTTAATTTCGTCTCAAGCTATTAAGTCGCCATCTTTGGATCAATACGTGCGTACACCCTCAATGGGTACTCTCAGGGTTATGTTTCTGGTCCAATATAGGTCATGTTCTTTTATGTTGAAGGGTTTCAGCTTGAAATTTATCCTTTTTTCTCTTTTTCTCTGTCTCAAGGACTGACAATAACTCTTTTACCTTCTTCATATGCATCTTCTGTTTTACTTGACCCCAAGCGGCTTAAACATAATATTAGTGGTTTTGCTTAAATTAGATTTATAGTAGAAAAGTTTTATGAATTTTTTGAGTTTAAATTTAATTTCTATTAATAATTTAATTTATCTGTGTGATGTGGTTGATATACCGTTAATTTTTTTTTGTTTCAGAAATGCCTTGGTTAAATTACATATAACAATTTGTTTTGTAACCACATATTTCTTTAAACACAACACTTTACATTTTCTTCACCTTTTACATTAACTTAATGAATGTTTAGACTATAAGCCATTTGCTTATACATCTTAAGCATTGAAAATTACGGATTTAAATTCACCTTCAGTCAATAAATTGGTAGTAAATTCTCACTTATTATTGGATTCTGTTGACGTTGATTTCGGACAAGGTAAACGTATCGGTCCTGGATAGAAAGATTATCTTGGGAGATGCTAACTACAAGCTCTTGCAATGCACCAGAAATTGGTTGATATTAGCATCATATATGAACCAAAATTGGCTGAAGTTGCATCCAACTTTGGTTGATATCGTCAAAAATTTACCAAAAATAGGTTGTAAAAAAAACTAGGTCTGTGATCTAAAGAAAAAAATTGATATCAGCATACAAACAAAGCATTAACGTTTGTATACATAAGGAAAAAAAATCACACACTAATATATACAAATAATTTTTTTTTTTTAAGTAAGGGGCTAATTATTTTATTACTCGTTTTCTAAAAACAATCTGCCGCTACAATAGAAACCTTCCATTTCTGGTTTATTTTAATTCTATTTGTATTCTTTACATATTAAAACTATTATTAATTATGAAACACTTAAAATACAATATTAAACAATAATATTACTAAAGCATTAATGCAGAAATTTTTTTTTCAACACTGCTGATTTATCATTTGACCAGAAGTCACAAAACTTGAAAAGAACAATTACCCCATAAGCATTGGTTAAAATTTTTAAAAGTGACTTTAAGACACTATGTAGTAATATAACCACACAAGAAGTATTTTTTTCAAGTAGATTTCTCACAAAGAAAAAATAAAAATTTGTATAACTCTATTTCTAAAACAGAACACTCAAAATACCAATTTAATATATTTATATATAGTTTATACTGACATAAGTTATGTTGATGCATAACTTAATTGTTTAAAAACAAACAATGACTATGTAATCTTACAATTTATCTAAATACTGCAATGTTTATTCTTTGTACAAATCTTAAATCAATCCAGCAAGACTTTTAATCTGATAAGTCTTAAACTGCAATTAAAATATTTGCACAATTTGTTTTTAACTCTAACAAATAGATTTATACACTATAACAGAGAACTATGATTAGCTGCTATTTAAAGTCTTAGCAACAGTTCTTACAATACGACTATGTTATTAAAATTTATACATTTGCAATTTTATATGATGAAAATTCCATATTTATTAAAGGTTTGCAAAATACATTTATAACTGTATATTTAGTCAATAACCTTTGTTCTTTACTCTGTGTCAATAACTCTATGTCGGTTCGTTTATACCAAAATTTGAGCATTTTTATTTTTTTTGAATTTCCGGTCATTGAGACAGTTTAACAGAGTATTTGACTGTCATCTCTTTTTTCCAGTTTTAATGTCCTTTTGGGACAAGGCTTAGCTTACAGCTTATATCTGATAAGCTAAAAATTTTAGCTATTCGTCTTTTTACCTGTTTTGGCACTACCAATTGACTTGTGCCCGTACCCTGAAGGTTTGCTTACCAGGGCTGCCTTCTGGTAGCTTCTATAACGTTTCTAAGTTCTCTTGTCATTAGCTAGTTAAAAAGACTATTATGAACCTGCACACAAAATAAATCTGCACACAATAATTAAATTCTTAAGGCTATTATTTGCCTTACTTTCAATTTTTGTCATGCTAGTCATTTTTCTGAAAACGACTTTCACATATGAGAGCCAAATTTCTTTTCTTGACTACTTCGAGCAGTTGTGCAATATTTCCATTAATCCCGGCCCACGTTTACTAATGTAACGGTGGCTCCGTAGTATTAATGCTACTTATTTGTACTTATTTAGTACAATTTTCATACTAGTTCGTTCGGCAAGTTCAATAAGTGCGTATAACAGAGTTTAACTGACTTCATAAGTTTATTTTCCTTTTAGTTTCGTCTGGCTATATTTTCAACTTGAACCATTCTCTTTTTTTCCGATATTTCAATGGAGCCTAAGGATTTTTTCAAGTCTTTTCCCTTTTTTTTCAGTAAAATATGTCTTTTTTTTTAAAGCATGTATTTATATATTCCATTTTCTTTTTAAATAACATTAAAAATTTTTTATTCTGATTGCCATTTATTATAAAATTAATTATCTACATATTTATAAGAGGTGGGGGGGGGGTGTATAATTTGTGCAACCTGTATTTTTTGAAATTATTCAAATTTTTTCTTCTAAAGTTTATGTGTTAGAAAAGTACTGAAGTTTTTCAGCTAATTTTTTTTTTAAAACTATTAATTAAGTTTTGCCTTGCATTTGCTAGTTTTCATTTTTTCCTTAAAATGCAATTTTTACGATATATTGGTTGCCAATTTTATCCTAGCTTTAATTACTATTTTATTTGCCAAAGAAAGATTGGCAAAAATTCCCTTGCAAGGCTAAATAACTTTGAATTCAGTGCTCCGTATCTGCGGTTTATTGATAAGCTTGAGTCTGGGAGAATTAAAAGAATGAATGTTCATTACTGCGAATTTTTTTGTTGTGAAAGGTTATATTTTATTTTCAAATAAAATGTGGATACGTTTAGTTTCTGTTAAGGTTCGACGGCTTGGGATTTGGGTGTTTGGGTTGGCACAGGTGAAAACCAATTGTTTAAACTAGGGATCTCCTGTGCCAATTCGTTTTCTGAGATCCAATACATCGCTAGAGTTAAAATTAATATCTTGAACAATGAACTGTGGTTTGCTTGTGACGATGGGGTTAATTTTTAGCTTATTTTTAATGGATTTTGTCCTTGGCTTTTACCTCCTGGTAAGTTTTTAGGTTATAATTTATTTTTATATTGCTTTTGTTTCTTTTACCTCGCACTTTTTGTTGCTTTATAAGCTATATTCTAAGTTTTGCTTAAACCTTTATATCGCTTCTTTAAAATTTCTTTTTTTTTCTTTTTACCATTTGTAACTAATAAAAAAAAATATTCTCTTAGACTATAACTAATTATAATAAGATTACATCTAGCTTGTACATGTAGTGGCCACATAATGTAAACTATTGCTGTTTTTCCTATTATAATTATTTTAAAATTCTTCAAAAACAATTTTTCAAATTCGACTGAAAGTTTCACCTCAGAGAGTCAAAGGTCAGTAGATGCATTGCATGTACTTAACAACGAGAGGCCAGCCGTGAATGAGCTCAACTCCAAATTTGCTAGCCTCCAATGACCCTATTTCAGGAGACTAACCTCCTTCGTTTTTTTTGTTTTTTTTAAATTATCCCCCCGAAAGAAAAAAAAATAATTTTTTTCAATATACATATCAAAAGAATTGCCTTTTAATGGTGATTCTAAATATGTATAATTTAATTAGGTTCACTACACCCATTTAAAAGTTACGTGGCCTCACTTATTTTCTTTTTTTATGAAATGAAGCCTAATTCGTTTTGTCAATCTTGACATTTCATCGCTCGCGAAGTCTTATCTCATATTTGAAGCTAAATTTTTTGCAGGAACCTACGATGCCACTTCCGATCAGAAATAATAATTTAGTGTTTGAATGTGACGTTCATAATAGATATTTCTTTAGTGGTTTTTATACTCGTTTGATTTTTTTTTAATATTTTTTTTTTTTTTTTTTTTGGTTATTATTGTTTTATTCAAATATTAATATGCTGGGGGCTGTGCTTGTTCTGCTTTTCTCCGTTTCCTGGTCCGAGTTCTGGACTCCAAATTTTTGCTTTTTTTCTTTATAATATTGGCAAGTTTTTTCGTGGTTTCTATAGTGTGGCCTACAAGGCTCTGAGTAGGAGTGCTGTTTTGTTGCCTTGTCAAATATCTTCAATCTTTGTTTCTCTTGATGTTTGGCCTTTTTCATAAGTGTTTTAGCAACTTGTGCGGCTGACAAAGGAACTTCTTGCTGCCCCTTTGGTTTCTTTACTGTTTTCTGTCTTTTTTCTCTCAAAGAAGGTTTTCTTGACGATGGCCCAGGTTTAGCTATATCGATTTCTGTCGAAGAATTTTCGGTGTCACATTCTGTTAGCTCGCGTCTGGTAGATGGCGTTTGTTCCAAAAGCCATTTTTGCACTAAGACTGTAGGTGACTCTAGCGTATGAAAATCAGATAATTCTTTGGTTTCTTCCAATTTTTCTTCTTCTTTGGATCTAACCTCTGGTTTATTATGTCTTAAACCAGTAGGTTGTGTTTGAGGCTCTTCTATGTCGCTTTCATCGCTTGTATCCGATGAATATTGAACTTTTCTTTTTTTCTCTTGTTTGTTTGCAGCCAAGTCTGGGCTAAATATTCCTTCCACTTCTCCCAACTGTTGTGGTCGTTAAAAAGGTCATAAAATTCAGATGGTCTTCTGATATATACTGGTGAGATTGTTTCTTCTATTTCTTCTTCTGAAAGTATAGGCTCTGCTTTCCATAATTATGAAAAATATATCCTTATCTACCTATTCTGGTGCATTGCCTAGTCTTTTTAAATATAATAATGTTTTAGAGAATATATCAAGTTTTTTGATAGAAATTTTGTAATCCTCTAATTTCCATCACATTTCGGGTTTGTCTTTTTTGTTCCTTCTAGGTTCATTTTTTGAACATAAACCAAATCTCCTAAACAGTAACTCCTTTTATTTTTGCTTGTCCTTTCATATTTTTCTTTTTGCTCTGTTTTCGCATCTTCCATATTTTCTTTAACTTGTTCCATAGCTTTTTTCATTCGCATTACCATCTCTTGCTTATATTGGTCTAAGTTGTAATATATTCTGTCATTTTCTATTTCATTTAAACAAATTCTGGTATCTATTATGTGTTGCAAAAAAAATGGCGTTTATTATAAGTACGTGAAAAAGCCGTATTTTTTGCAAAGACTACAAATTTTAAATGTTCATCCTAATTTTCATTTTACTCTCTTGCATGTATTCCCAGCATGTAAGCTAATTCTCAATGCTTAAGTTCAACTTTCCCATTAGCTGCTGCAAAATAAGACGAGGTAAACCATCGTCTAACCCCCAGATATTCTGTAATTTCGTCTAATAATTTGGCTCTAAAACATGGCCCATTGTTGCTAAGTAAAACTCTAGGAAAAACCCCGTGTTCCAAAAATAGGCGATTGACCAAAACTTTCGCAATAGTTTTTGTCTTTTCATCTTTAATTGGAAAAGCGTATAAATATGAATTAAAATGGTCTACTTTGGTGAGTACACACCTGTTTCCTTTCCTGGAAACTGGTAAACTTCCCCCGGATCCCCAAATGTCTATTGACATTATTTCTCCTACCCCTGAAGGGGTGGGGTACAGACCTAATTCAGCCCTAGGGGTCTTTGGTGGTGACTTTTGTTTGGCGCACTCTTGGCAGCTTTGTATAAAAGCTTTTACTTTTGAGTACATTTTTGGAAAATAAAAATTTCCTTTCAGCCTCCCCATAGTTTTTGCTTCTCCCATGTGACAGCCAATCGTTGCATGTGCCATCTGTAAAACTTCTCCTTCCAGAGATTTTGGAATCACTGGAATAATTTTTAACTCATTTTTTCTATATTCTTGTGATGGTCTATGGCATCTTACTAGAAGATTTTTACTTTCGTCCAGATCAAAATTATCTACGTCCTTTAAAAAATGTTTAAAGTGCTCTGGCAGTTCCTTTCCTTTTGATAAAAAGGATTTCATTGCTAAACAAAAATTGTCTTTATTTTGATGCTTTGAAATATTTTCATTAGAAAGTATTTCTACCCCTTCCAGTTCGTTCTGGATGGTTGCCATCACATTTTCTTTCTTGTCTGAATTTTGTGATAAATAGTCTGGTAAAATATTTGTACGGCCCTTTATATATATTGGAGTACAAGAATATGCTTGCAGACGCAGTATCCACCGTGTCAGCTGGGCTGAAGTATTTTGCATCGTATGTAGCCAAACTAATGATTTTTGGTCTACCCTTAAAATAAATTTTTTTCCAAGTAAAAATTGTCGAAAATATTCTGTAAATACTATAACTGCTAAACACTCCCTTTCAACTGTTGAGTTTTTTTTTCTGCTTCCGTCAGAGACCTACTGGCGTATTGAACTATTGATTCCACTCCTTCAGAATTAATGTTTAATAATATGTCCCCTATACCGTACCCCGAAGCATCTGTTTGCAAACAGAAGTCTTGTGACAAATCTGGTAGTTTAAGTATTGGTGCCAGTAATAATTGCGTTTTTCTTTCATTTAGCGCTTGTTTTGCGTCCGCTGGACATTCGAATTTACCTGATTTCTTTAAAAGGTTCGTCAAAGGTTGTGCTATTGTGGCATAATTTTTAATATATCGTCTGAAATAGCTTAATAGCCCACAAACTGATCTGCAGCTTTTTTGATCTTTAGGAGGCTGTAAATTTTCTATGACGGTAAATTTTTCTGGATTTGGTGAAATAGTTCCTTGGTTTATCAGGTGTTCAAAAAATATTTTGGTACCTAGTTTTGGTACCACCATTTTTAACTTTTCTCGTTTGAATTTTATGTCTGCTTTTTCAAACTTCTCCAGTATTTTTCTAAGTCCGACCAAGTGGTCTTCCAAGTTTTCATTAAACAGAATTACATCCTCTAAATAAGCCAAGGTATCTTTTTTTCTTCCTGGTTCGTTGTCTTTTAACACCAAATTCATTCGGCGACTAAAAAAATTTGGACTAAATGATAAGCGACATGGCATACGTTCAAACATGATCGTTCTCCCATCGTCCAAGATTACTGTAGTCTAATGCTTAGTTTCTGCATCTAAAGCGATTTGCCAATATCCTGCTATTAAATCAAAACTAGTATAATATTTTGAACTCCCTAGGGAATCTAAAATCGAATCAATCCTTGGTAACTTCATCACGTCTTTAATCGTGACGGCGTTTAGTGATCTAAAGTCTATACATAGTCTCCAGGTGCTATCTTTTTTTCTGACTATTACTAATGGAAAGCACCAATCACTAATGCTTTCTTTAATTATACCCTCATCTTCCATTTCTTTTATTTGGCTTTCTAGCCATGGCTTTAAATGATAAGGTGTTTTATACCGTGACTTTTTGATTGGAGGGCCCTCTGTTGATATTTTGTGCGTGATTAAGTGAGTTAACCCGTAATCTGATTTGTGTCTTGCAAAAGTCCATTTAAAATCCCAAAGAATATTTCCCAACCTGGTTCTTACGTTTTTCGGTAAATTTTTTACATCAAATTGTTGCAATAATTTCATTTTTGCCATTGCATACTATTCTTGGGGTTGTGGTTTTAGTGAGGATAAATATTCGTGGTTAGAAGTGAAGTTTACGCTTAATTCTGGACTGTTTAGAGATTATATATCTGAATTTGAAATCTTTTCTACTGATCCAAGTTCTACCTGGTTCAGTTTTATTTTATCATTACTTAGATTTGATAGTTTTAAGTATGTTATACCCTTTGCAATTTTTATAACTTGATTTTCCACGAATATCATTGGGTATTCTTTTATGGTGTACCCCCCCATCACGGCATCCATCGTTTTAACCTTTCCATCTTTTTTATTTAATGTAGCTAGAACTTGAGCTGTCGTTCCTTCTTCTATTGTGATTTTTACGCTTATTTTTAGGTTATAATTCGAATCTTCACTTTCTTTATTTGTTGTTACGCAAATTTGCCTATTACCTTCATTTGCCTGGTTTATTGTGATGGTATTGGATATGGGTTCCCATACAATCCCATATTTTCTGATGGTATCTACTCCTAGAATACAAGGAAATGGTAGTTGCTTACATATTATTACTCTTACTGTTATATCTTTACCCCCTGCACTAAATTTTAGTGGACATTCTCCGAAAATTGTCAGCTTGTGCCCTTTCACTGATGTTAGGGTATTTTGGCATCTGCTTACTCGATTTTTGACACTAGGAGGAAATCTATTAAAACTTCCTCTCGAATTAATGATTTAGATGCACCTGTATCTAGTAAACATGGTAAATTTTGAAAACACTCAATTTTAAAACAACGCAGAATCGGTAGATTATTATTATTTGTATTTGTATCACAACATTCTAAACTATATAGGGGTCTTTGTAAGGAAACAGCTCTGTCGACCCTTACAGGCTGGTTTCTCCGTTTAAGTGCCCACTGTTTGGCCAAAAATTTCTGGGATTATCCCAGTTTTCTTCAGCGCTGCTACTTGGTCCCTGGGCATTATTAACCGTTTGCCTCCTAGGCCTAAATTCAGGAATATTATTAGGTGTTTACCAAGTATTATTTGTTCCCTGCCTTCCTAAATTTCTGTCCCCCTGCGTTCTGAATTGGTGTCTTATCTTGCACATCCGGTTCTCTTTTCGTGTTCTATGCCAGCAATCTACTGCATAGTGGTTTGGTTTGCTACAATAATAGCAATAAAATTTTCTCTTAATTTGTTCGTTTATTTCCTGGTTATTTCTAAATATTTTTGATCTGTCCTTGTTGGTTCCCCAGCTATCTGTCTTTGGTGGGGGAGGGTGCCCATATTTTCTATAGTTATTAGCTGCTAATCTCTCAAGGTCGTGGAATTGGTCAGCTATCTCCCTAGACGGTGACCCTCGGCCTCCGTCGCGCCTTTTTGGTTCACGTTTTGGCTCTTAAAAGTTCACCCTTTTCTGTCATCTTTCATATTTTATATTTTCTTGGGCTTCTGTGTTATTTATTGACATTTGGTCAAATATTTTCATGGCCCCGTCAATTTTTAATTTTTTTTTGACTAGTAATATACCCTGCTCTAAATTTTCAGGTTTTCGCGATAATATTAGTCTTAATAACTTTTCTGGCAACCCTTGGCTAAAATTAAGTAGTTGCACTTTCTGTACTGTATCGTCATTTCCGCCTTTCTCTAATTGTGAACACACGGATCTACAAATTGTGTCTGCATATTCCCTGATACTAGTTGAGGTATTGAATGTGACTACCTCAGTTCTTAGCCTCGCGGAGATGCTTGCCTCAACGATTCTTGTTTTAAAAGATTCAATTAGAGTACTGATGTCCTTTGGCTCTTTTTCCTTAATTGCCTCAAAATGTTTAAGGGCGCTTCCCTTTAATCTGGCTGCAACGCATTGCTCTTTGACCTTATCTTCAAATGATTCAGTTAGTTCGTCAAAAATTTTTAATTTTTCGATAAACTCATCTATATCTGAATTTCCCGCGTATTCTGGTATAATTTTTGCAATTTCAAGTACTGTTGATAGGGAAGTCATTTTTTTCTCTGGTAAAACCTTTCTATTTCAGTCTACTATTTTTATATAGCCTCCTCGACCCAGTTTTTCTAGAGGCCATTTGTTGTTGTAAAGTTTTATTTGAGGCATCTGGAGATTGTCGCCTTAGATGCCTTTATTCTTCCTCTATAGAGGCGATAAACTCTGGCCCTGAGGTCAATAAACTTTGGTTCCGTTCCCTCGGCTCTGTCCGAACCACTGAGGCGTACAGACTGAGTATGTTCGAGAGGCTAAAAATAGATCGTAGAGAGGTCGTCTAAAATACAATACTTTTATTCATTTACCATATAATATAATCGGATATAATCTGTCTACTGGGACTGGCTCTCCCAAGTAGGCCACAAGTCTAAATAAAACAACAATAAAATATAAATAAGATACTTAGACACTTACAATGATAAGACAAAGTCCCAAAGTATTTCTAAAACAACGGACCAGAGGTCAGTCCGGCATAGCGTTAGTATAAGATTTCCCTTCCGATAAAATGTATCTTTTATACATTTTTCTCAACCACACCTTCCCACGTATTCGCTAGGAAGTGGTAATTTCTCAATTTCCCGTTAAACAGAATTTAGCAGGATATATTCCTTATCTTAATAAAAAGGGGTATTTCCACACTTCATATTTGCGTCATATATATTTTTACTAAATTAATAATTAACTAATTTAGAAAGCTTTACCACAATGCTTTAAACTGGGACAATTCTTCTTTAAATGGGGAGTATTCTGGCAAAGCTTTCTAAATTAGTTAATTATTAATTTAGTAAAAATATATATGACGCAAATATGAAGTTTGGAAATACCACTTTTTATAAAGATAAGGATTATATCCTGCTAAATTCTGTTTAACGGGAAATTGAAAAATTACCACTTCCTAGCGAATACGTGGGAAGGTGTGGTTGAGAAAAATGTATAAAAGATACATTTTATCGGAAGGGAAATCTTATACTAACTCTATGCCGGACTGACCTCTGGTCCGTTTTTTTAGAAATACTTTGGGACTTTGTCTTATCATTCTAAGTGTCTAAGTATCTTATTTATATTTTATTGTTGTTTTATTGAGACTTGTGGCCTACTTGGGACAGCCAGTCCCAGTAGACAGATTATATCCAATTATATTATATGGATGCCAAAACAAAAAGAACACACAGAAATTACGTTTAGGGATTATTTGGGGGAAACCGTTTTCATTTTAGAAGATGATTTGGGCGAAACCGTTTGAGAAATTTTAGAAGTTGATTTAGGCAAAAGAGTTTGAGACATTTTAGAAGATTATTTGGGGCCTGGGGGCCCTTTGGGGTCATGGGGGCCTTTCGAATATTCCAACTCTTACATTTCAACAAAAAAAAAAAATCTGAAATGAACTTTGAAGCATCAAGAGAATGTAACAGTGACATGGTAAACCACGACAAAACACTACTGAAATAATCCAACTCTTGCATTTCAACGAACTTTGAAACTTCAAGAGAATGTAACAGTGACAAGGTAAACCATGAGAAAACACTACTAAAATAATCCAACTCTTCCATTTCAACGAAAAAATCCAAAATGAACTTTGAAACATCAAGAGAATGTAATAGTGACAAGGTAAACCACGAGAAAACCCTACTGAAATAATCCAACTCTTGCATTTCAACGAAAAAGATGCAAAATGAACTTTGAAACATCAAAAGAATGTAACAGTGAAATGGTAAACCTTGACAAAACACTACTGAAATAATTCAACTCTTGCATTTCAATGAGAAAATACAAAATGAACTTTGAAACATCAAGAGAATGTAGCAGTGACAAGGTAAACCATGAGAAAACACTACTGAAATAGTTCAACTCTTGCATTTCAACGAAAAAGATCCAAAATGAACTTTGAAACGTCAAGACAATGTATCAGTGACATGGTAAACTACGACAAAACACTATTGAAATAATCCAACTCTTGTATTTCAACGAAAAAGATCTAAGCTAAACTTTGAAACATCAAGAAAAAGTAACGGTAACAAGGTAAACCACGAGAAAACATTGGGGGCTTGGTGGGCCTTTGGGGGCCCGGGGGTTCTTTGGGGCCCTGGGACCCTTTGGTTTTTGGGTAGGTGACCTTGCAACACTGTTCAAATGGACCTTATGTATTATAACGACCACGGAGTTTCACCCAAGTCATCATCTAAAATGTCTCAAACTGTTTCGCATAAATAATCTTCTAAAATGTCTCAAACGGTTTCGCCCAAATCATCTTCTAAAATGTCCCAAACAGTTTCGCCCAAATCATCTTCTAAAATGTCTCAAACTGTTTCGCCTAAAAAATCTTCTAAAATGTCTCAAACGGTTTCGCCCAAATAATCCCTAAACGTAATTTCTGTGTATTCCTTTTGTTTTGGCATCCCTGCGCTGTCACATTTGAAATTCCCATGAAAAAATTTCCCGCGTTAATCTCTTCATTTTTAAGGTGTTCTTGATTACTCTATTAAGGCTTCGATAGAATATTAATTTATCGCTAAGTCTAATGACCTGAGAAGCCATATTTAAAAAATAAAATATTAATTTTTTCTGTCACTAAAGACCATTTATCCCTCAGACCTAAAGATCAAAGAAGCTATATTTTTTCTTAATTCCCCATTTGTGGATCAATAATTCTCCTCGATTATGTAATCAATTTCTCAGAAATTTACTTCCCCTCTTTTCGATCAATACATTGCCCCGTTATAATTCAGTGCGCATGTGCAATCTTTGTCCCAGAGTCAAGACACTTAGAAACAACAAATAAATTGACCTTGAAAATGGTGTCATTGACCCGTTAGTGGATCGATAATCCTTGAATAAATTAAGTATATCTTGCGCTGGTACCTCTTTCCCTACTCAATTTGCCCTCCAATTTTTTTGGTCACTTAAAAAGGGAACTAGAAATCTTAATTTCCTTTCGAATGGGCCCTCTCTCGATATTCTAGGACTTCTGGATTGATATGATCACCCCTGAAAAAAAAAATAAACACACATCCGTGATCTTTCTTCTGGCAAAAAATACAAAATTCCAGATTTTTTGCAGATAGGAGCTTGAAACTTCTATATTAGGGTTCTTGGATACGCTGAATCTGATGGTGTCATTTTCATTAAAGTTCTATTACTTTTAGGAGTTGTTTTCCTCTTTTTTCGAAAATAAGAAAAAATTTCTGAGGCCCGTAAGTTTGGATGGGTGAGACTAAACTTCATGAAACTTATGTATTTGAAATCAGCATAAATATCTCATTCTTTTGATGTATCTATTGGTATCAGTATTCCGTTTTTTAGATTTTCGGTTACTATTGAGCCGGTTCGCTCCTTACTTACTTTTCGTTACCACGAACTGTTTGATTTTTCTGGTATTATAGGCAGCGTAATTGCGCTGCTTAAGTAAAGGACGATGTTGGCACAATGAATTATTATTATTTTTTTT